>NC_064758.1:138326-350625 GCF_011397635.1 Epinephelus fuscoguttatus | reverse complement strand
TGAGATAATCCTCTGCTGGCCTCTTTTCCGTTCATCACCATCATTATTATTATTATTATTATTATTATTATTATTATTATTGTTATTATCATCATTAATATTATTATTTCATCTTTTATAATAATTATTGTGACTATTCTGAAGCACTTTGTTACCTGTTTGTTATTTGTTTTATTATTACTATCTTCATTATGATGAATCATTTGTCTTCAGAAAGTTGCCATTTCAAGACAAAAAAAAAAAAAAAAAAAAAATCTGGTCTTCCATTTATCAACAGATTGGCCATTTTCCAACATATATATAACACTTCTATGAGAGCCAAAGTCATTTAAGTCATTAATTATTGTTGGTATATGAAAATGTTGACAAAATCTACATTTATTGTTCCTGTTAGTTGCTGATGTTTAGTATATTGTGTGTGTATATGAGGTCTTTAGTGGTAAAGTCTGCCTCAATTAGCTGTAACTCACAGAAGAAAAAGGGTATTTGCACAAAACTTCATATGTAGCTTCAAAACACCAAATTACAACTTTTCACATTGAAAAAAAAACTGCCCTGGTTGACTGAAATATTCAACAAAACACAAGTTTTCTTTACTGGGAAATTTAATTTTTTTGTGAAATATGGCATGCTCATTCAAAGGTCATGCATAAATGTGATTTTACACTGCATCAGATAAAATGGTAGATTTTCCTGAATATGGTGTATAATACTTGGTACTACCTGAAAAAATAAGCTCAATATGGACAAAATATAGAACTATTTCCAGGCGTTTTTAGGTTGGGTTAGTCTTTTAAGAGCTGCACCCAAATAGTGTAATGTCAGCAGCAGATCTAGGAGAGCTGTGGTCTATGACACTATTGTGTTCATATGGCGCCCCCTGATGGAGAATATTTAGATAATCCACGATGTGGCGAATATAGGATACATGAACAGAAAGCAGTGGTTGTGTGCAAATGCTGGCATTAAAGAGAACAGTCCATACATCCAAAAAAAAGCAAAGTGTCCTCCTTTTCTTTATTACGAGACCCAGATACATTAGCTAGGTACAAATAGGATAGGCCCAGTACTCTATGTCATTGTTTTCTCTCTGCTCAATTCCTACAACATTGCTTTTTGTGTTTATCTTTCTTAACCCCACCTGAACAACCACTAGTCTATACAAATGTTATGTAATGTTTTATGTTTCCAAATCAAATGAAATCAAAATGATAGTAGGCCTATTTACCATATTGTTCAACCAGGTGAAGTTCCAAAAGCATAGGCTAATCTGTGGCATTTTACTAAATCTAAAATAGGCCTACATGTGCCCCTCTTCAAGGGTAAAAAATGTCCTGACATCATGTTTGTTTCACTTATGTTGTAGGATGGGAAGTCATCAATTATTAGCAAAACTCACAGAGTGAGAGAGACCTGCAATGTCTGTTTGTCAGTCTGTCAGACTGTCCTGGCCATAATAGTATTAAACTTAAAATCTGCACCATATCATTAATGATTAACAAGACTGAGTAACTACATTGGAGTTGGAACCCAGGATCAACTGTGTGAACATACAAGGAGTTATACATGTAAGCAGAAAGGAGAGTGGAGAGAAACATAATGTAAAGAGAAAGCTTGGGGAAATGACATGCAGTAATCATTTTGTCCATCGCTTACTTGGGTGACATGCATAAGATTTGTCTACTTCTCATGAGAATTGTGTCATATAACACGCGGCCTGCGTCTAGGACACAATGCAGCGGATAAGGCACGGCGACTTGTTGTTGACAAACTCCTTGAGGAAACTGACATTCTTTGTCTACAAGAAACTTTTCTTGCTAAACAGGACCTGGACAAGTTTAACTCTGTTCATAGTAACTTCCATGGGGTGGGGGAGTCAACCACAGATTTGAGCTTGGGGTTAGTTCAAGGCAGAATACCTGGAGGTGTGGCCATTATGTGGCATAAAAAATATGACCCTCTGATCAGTGTGATTAGATTGAGAGTAGACTGGTGTGTTGCAATAAAAGTTTCTTATAATGGTAATGTTCTTATCATTTTGAATGTTTTCACACCTTATGAATGTTCCAGTAATGAGGACGAATATCTTCAAAAGCTTGCTTTTATTGGCTCTTTTATTGAGGAAAATGAATGTACCCGTATTTATGTAATGGGTGATTTGACTGCAGATATCTCTGATAGGAAGTCTGTGTTTGGCCGATACCTAGTTGAATTTTGTCATGATAATAAGCTCTTGTTAACAAGTAAGATCCATTTGCCAACAGATAGCTATACATATGTCAGTGAGGCTTGGAATACAACATTCTGGCTAGATCATTGTGTAAGCACAGCTGATGCCCATGAATGTGTGGATAAAGTTGAGATTTTGTATGGGTTTGCAACAACGGACCACATGCCTGGCTCCATTATGCTCAATGTAGAAAACCTACCTACAATGACCATGGATGATAATCAGGTTAATCATGGTGGGAAAATTGAGTGGGCTAAACTCTCAGAAAACGACCTGCTACATTATCATGACTTGACTGAGAAGACCATAGGTAACATTGAAATTCCATATGATGCCATAATGTGTGATAATTTCAACTGTGGTAAGCCAAATCACAAAGAAGAGCTATGTGTACTATATGACAGAATTGTGCAGGGTCTGAATGAGGCTAGTAAACCACTCATTCAGAGAAAAGCAAAGAAGTACAGCTTCAGGCCAGGCTGGAATGAGTATGTGGATGAACTCCACCAGCAAGCCAGAGAAGCTTTTAAAAATTGGGTTCTCGCTGGTAAATCAAGGCATGAACCTGAGAGTGAAATTAAAAAGAAAGCTGTTGCTAGGTTCAAATATGCAGTACATTATATTAAGAGGAATGAACTGACTCTGAGAGCAAATGCATTGGCTAGAGTATGCAACAAAATGATGTTAATGATTTTGGAATGAAGTCAAGATTATGAATCATAGTAAAATACCTTTGTCCTCCAGTATGGAGGGGGTAAGTGGCAGTGTACATATTATGGAATTATGGAGAAGACATTACATGGAGCTTTTTAACTGTGTTAAAAGTGATGTTTTTACTGTTGGCGATGTATCTCATGATAATGTGGTCATAAGGCCTGATGATAGAAGTTACGCAATTGGGAAATTGGCTTGAAACAAATCCTGTGGCCTTAATCTGATCTCTGCAGAGCATTTGAAATTTTCATGAATGAAATTTTCATTTTCAAGAATGAATGAATGAGTGAATGAATGAACTAGAAAATTTCACATGAAATTTTGAGTGTGCCTGATGCTCGCTGCCAACTAGTATCCCCATACCAATATGCTAATTATTAATAGCAGTAAATGTATCACTGTGTGTCTGTGTGTGTGTGCATGCCTGAATGTGTGTATGTTCACGTGCTGTCGCGTGTTTGTGTATGTGTGAGTCTGTTTGTCTGTCTGTGTGTATGTCCACTTACAGATAGAAAAACAGCTTAACTTAACAGCTAATCACCAGTTGGCAATGGCACAGTCAAATTTAAATACACCAAGAAAAGGCAGAAACTGAGCCAAAAGTTCCTCTCAAACTCCAACTGTTTAATGAAAACCGTAAGTGCTACAGCTACAAAAAGCACACCGTGAGCGAGAGGACAGGATGCGGATCACAAAGGTGTAAATTTCATTTCTGTGGTGTGAAAAATGAGGCCAGAGCCATGATGGACATAAGTGGAATGGTCTGCTTTCTTCCAGAAATTTGGGCTCTCACTTAACATGGGAGTGAATGGGGCAGTTGGTTGGACTTGTTGTCCTTTTAGACCACCTGCAGCCAAAACCCTAAATCCATTTTCTTCAGCGGTCGCACCTCTGCAACCAGAACGGCTTTTCCTACAATTTGGTGTACAATTTGTGTATGTAGAGTGAACGATGTGGCCGCACCAGTGAGTTTAAGAGAAAATTTCTTGATGATTTCAGAGGTGCTGTGCACTCTAGCGATGACATCACCCACTCTAACTCTCAACATTCCACGCAATACACACCCATTATAAATTCTGAGAAGGGCTGAAAATGTCATGATTTTTAAACAGCTGGTGTAGAAAAACTAAAAGAGATATGGAAAATATGAATCAGTCACTGAAAGTCGATGGCAATGTCAACATTTCAGAGTTGGAATGGAGTTTCTACGTGAATGTATGAGTTGGTGAAGTGTGGGTGAAGATGAGTGAGTTTGAAGGATTTTCTCATTGACTTCCATTATAACCAAGTTTCAGAAATTGCTGAATTTCGAGCTGAAAGTATGAATCGGTAGTTACCGTTTGAAATTTTGTGATTTTTGAAGATTCCGTAATTCATTTTCAATGGGAAAACGGTTTGGGAAAAAAAACGGGAATATCTGGGAATGGCGGTGGCGCCCCCTATGTGCCAATCTCAAAATCTTTTTTTGGGTGTGTTCTTGGTCCCCTTCTGATGATATTTACCCAGTTTTGTGACGATGGGAAAAACGGTTAACATTTTACAGCCGATATTCGCTAAGCACCGCCCTTTCCAAGGACACTTTGCTTGACGGCAAAATTAGCAAAAATTCTGTAAGGGCGGCATTCATGGTGCAAGAGGCTTTTTTCTAGAGGACTATCAGGAGGATGTGTGTGTAAAGTTTCAAGTCAATAGCACTTGTGGTGCGGCGGACAGAGCCTTTCAAGCTTTACACTCTATGTTATAGCGCCCCCATAAGGCCGATTGGGACCAAATTTTTTGAGCAGTATTTGGATGTCATTTATAGTCCATGTACCACGTTTCATGTCCCTAGGTCCTCCCAGCTGCTCATAAATTAATAAAACGCAAATTATGACGGTTAATGATGAATAGACCACGCCCACTTTCACCTATCAACATGGCACTCAAGATATTAGTTAATAGCCACCCCTAGAGCATGCATACCGAATTTGGTGAAATTCCATCCAATGGTCTTTGAGATACAGATGTGTGGCATTTATAGCGCCCACAATGGGCTGAGCTCAAAATGCTTTGGTAGGCAGCTTCCAAGTCTCATTGTGGACCTACCCACCAAGTTTGGTGATGATAGGTCAAAGGGTGTGGAAGTTATGGCCAATCAATTCTAAGCTCCGCCCTCAGCAAAGATTCATTGGTCCGTGGCGGCCATGTTTCTTGACCAATCTGGTTCATTTATAATAGAAATGTGTCGTGTCATCCCCCAAAGCCGTGTACCACGTTTGGTGTTGATTGAATTAAAATTGTAAAAGTTTATGTCATGTTACTGTTTTTCAAATTATGCAAATTAGCAAAAAATCTAGTCAGGCGGAGCTTAATGGTCCTTGAGGCTTTTTTGTAGAGCACATTGAGCTGGACCTGTGTGTCAAGTTTCAAGTCATTCGGACTTATGGTGTGAGGGGCGTGGCCTCCCAAAAAAGTCATTTTTAAGCCTTAATTACAGCGCCACCATGTGGCCAACTGGGCTCATATTTTAATAAAAGTTGATGCACATCATTTCCAATCATTGGGCCAAGTTTCAGGTTTCTGGCTCATTCCAGCTCACGGGAATTTGAGCTCAAGCGGCAGACAACAAAAAATAAATATAGCCGCGAGCGGCAATTTGCGGGTTCTAACCTGTTCCGCCCCAAACCAGCCACCGTGACCCTCACCACCCACCGTGACCCTCATCTGCCATAGTGCAAGACGTTCCCCACTCTGTCCCTGAAAGCTCCAAGCAATACATACTCTTTCCAAGTCACACATTTCTTGAAATCGGGTTTTCAGCTCGCCTACATGCTAATCAAATCAAATTTAAAGCTGCTGGCTAAAGCTAAACGTAGATTCAGTAAGATTGTTATTCACGTCGGCGGAAATGACACCCGGTTACGCCAATCGGAGCTCACTAAAATTAATATTGCTTCGGTGTGTGAATACGCAAAAACAATGTCGGACTCCGTAGTTTTCTCTGGACCCCTCCCAAATCTGACCAGTGATGACATGTTTAGCCGCATGTCATCATTTAACCGCTGTCCAGGTGGTGTCCAGCAAACGATGTGGGTTTTGTTAATAACTGGCAAACTTTCTGGGGAAAACCTGGTCTTATTAGGAGAGACGGCATTCATCCCACTTTGGATGGAGCTGCTCTCATTTCTAGGAACCTGGCAAACTTTATTAGTAATTTAAATCCCTGACAACCCAGAGTTGAGACCAGGACTCGGAGACGCAGTCCTAAACGCCTCTCTGAGCTTCTAGTTCAGTTACCCAGCCATAGTTTTAATAGTTTTATACAAACGGTGTCTGTCCCCCGACTGCCTAAATTATCTAAATCTAAAATTAAACAAAGAGGAGTTGTGCATAACAACCTCATAAAAATTAAAACCTCTTCTGTGACAGAAAGACAAAACAGGAGAATTAAATGCGGACTGTTAAATATCAGGTCTCTATCGTAAAAAGCAGTGTTAGTAAACGAATTAATATCAGATAATCATATTGATTTACTCAGTCTCACTGAAACCTGGCTGTGTCAAGATGAATATGTCAGTCTAAATGAGTCCACTCCTCCCAGTCATAATAATACCCACATTCCTCGAGGCAGCGGCCGAGGAGGGGGAGTTGCAGCCATTTTTAACTCTAGCCTGTTAATCAGCCCTAAACCTAAACTAGATTATAATTCATTTGAAAGCCTCGTTCTTAGTCTTTTATATCCGACCTGGAAAACCTCGCAGCCACTTTTATTTGTTATAGTGTACCGTGCTCCTGGCCCGTATTCTGAATTTGTATCTGAATTCTCAGAGTTTTTATCCAGTTTAGTTCTTAAATCAGATAAAGTTATTATTGTAGGCGATTTTAACATTCATGTCGACGTTGATAATGACTCCCTGGCTTCCGCGTTTATCTCATTATTAGACTCCATTGGCTTCAGTCAGGGTGTACATGAACCTACTCATTGTTTTAACCATACCCTCGATCTAGTTCTGACGTATGGAATTGAAATTAATAACCTAAAAGTCTTTCCACAGAATCCCTCGCTATCGGATCATTATCTGATTACTTTTGATTTCTTTTTACTCGATTACATGCCACTCAGCAACAGTTACTATACTAGATGTTTATCAGATAGTGCTGTCATAAAACTTAAGGAAAAGATTGCCGTCGTTAAATTCAATACCAATACCTTCAGTAACAGAGGTTTCCCGTGCCGACTTTAACCTCTCCCGAATTGATCATTTTGTTGATAGCAACGTAGGCTCGCTACGAACAACGCTCGACTCTGTAGCTCCTCTTGAAAAGAAGTTAAAAAAGCAAAGAAAGTTCGCTCCTTGGTATAACTGTCAAACCCGTAAGTTAAAACAAATATCGCGAAAATTTGAAAGGAATTGGCGATTAACCAAACTGGAAGAATCTCGTTTAATCTGGACAGACAGTCTCAAAACTTATAAGAGGGGCCTCCGCAATGCCAGAGCAAACTATTACTCAGCTCTAATAGAAGACAATAAGAACAACCCCAGGTTCCTTTTCAGCACTGTAGCCAGGCTGACTGAGAGTCAAAGCTCTATTGAGCCTTGTATTCCCTTAGCCCTTAGCAGTAATGATTTTATGAGCTTTTTTAATGACAAAATTCTAACTATTAGAGGCAAAATTCATGACCTCCTGCCCTTAGATAGTACCTATCTAACCTCAAACACAGCTGTAAAATCTAATATATATTTAGATTGCTTCTCCCCAATTTCTCTTCAAGAATTGACTGCAGTGATTTCTTCATCCAAATCATCAATGTGTCTCTTAGACCCCATCCCAACTAGGCTACTTAAGGAGGTCTTTCCTTTAGTTAACACTCATATATTAGATATGATCAATATATCCTTATTAACAGGCTATGTACCACAGTCTTTTAAGATAGCTGTAATTAAACCTCTACTAAAAAGCCCACCCTGGATCCAGAGGTGTTAGCCAATTATAGACCAATATCTAATCTTCCCTTTATGTCAAATATCCTTGAGCACTTAGTAGCAGACCAGCTGTGTGATTTTCTCCAGGATAATAATTTATTTGACGAATTTCAGTCAGGATTTAGAGTGCATCATAGCACTGAGACAGCTCTAGTTAAAATTACAAATGACCTTCTGATTGCTTCAGACAAAGGACTCGTCTCTGTACTTGTTTTATTAGATCTTGGTGCGGCGTTTGATACAATTGACCATCAAATTCTACTGCAGAGACTGAATCACTTAATTGGCTTAGAAGGTTCAGCACTAAGCTGGTTTAAATCTTATTTATCTGATCGTTTTCAATTTGTTGACGTTCGCAATGAACCATCCTTACGTACTAAAGTTTGTTTTGGAGTTCCGCAAGGTTCTGTGCTCGGACCAATCCTGTTTACTCTATATATGCTTCCTTTAGGTAACATCATTAGAAATCACTCTATAAATTTCCATTGTTATGCGGATGATACTCAGTTGTATTTATCAATGAAGCCAGAAGAAAGCAATCAATTAACTAAACTCCATAATTGCCTTAAAGACATAAAAACTTGGATGAGCACCAATTTCCTGATGTTAAATTCAGACAAAACTGAAGTTATTGTTCTTGGCCCCAAACAACTCAGAGAGACTTTATCTGATGACATAGTTTCTCTAGATGGCATTGCTCTGGCCCCTGCCACTACCGTAAGAAACCTCGGAGTAACATTTGATCAAGATTTGTCTTTTAATTCTCATTTAAAGCAAACCTCACGGACTGCATTTTTTCATCTGCGTAATAGTGTGAAAATTAGGCCTATCCTGACCCGAAAAGATGCAGAAAAATTGGTCCACGCTTTTGTTACCTCAAGGCTGGATTACTGTAACTCTCTATTATCAGGTAGCTCTAGTAAGTCCTTAAAAACTCTCCAGCTAATTCAGAATGCAGCAGCACGTGTACTAACAGGAACTAATAAACACGATCATATTTCTCCTGTTTTAGCTTCTCTGCACTGGCTCCCTGTAAAATCCAGAATTGAATTTAAAATCCTACTGTTAACTTATAAAGCTCTAAATGGTCAAGCTCCATCATATCTTAGAGAGCTCATAGTGCCATATTATCCCACCAGAACACTGCGCTCTGAGAACGCAGGGTTACTCATGGTCCCTAAAGTCTCCAAAAGTAGATCGGGAGCCAGAGCCTTTAGCTATCAGGCTCCTCTCCTGTGGAATCATCTTCCTGTTACGGTCCGGGAGGCAGACACCGTCTCCACATTTAAGACTAGACTTAAGACTTTCCTCTTTGATAAAGCTTATAGTTAGGGCTGGCTCAGGCTTGTCCTGTACCAGCCCTTAGTTAGGCTGACTTAGGCCTAGTCTGCCGGAGGACCCCTCTATAATACACCGGGCCCCTTCTCTCCTTCGCTCTCTCTCTCTCTCTCTCTCTCTCTCTCTCTCGTATCCTATTACTGCATCTAGCTAACCCGGCCATTCTGGATGTCACTAACTCGGCTTCTTCTCCGGAGCCTTTGTGCTCCACTGTCTCTCAGATTAACTCGTATCGCAGCGGTGCCTGGACAGCGTGACGTGTGTGGTTGTGCTGCTGCCGTGGTCCCGCCAGATGCCTCCTGCTGCTGCTGCCATCATTAGTCATACTTCTTCTGTTATTATACACATATGATTATTGTCACACATGTATACTGCCAGGTATTAATACATACTTTCAACATATTGTACCGCAGTAACCAGAACTATAACTATAATATTATTACTTTCATTAATGTTGTTGTAAGCTACTGTCATTACCTGCATCTCTCTCTCTCTCTCTCTCTCTCTCTCTCTGTGTCATATGGATTACTGTTAATTTATTATGCTGATCTGTTCTGTACGACATCTATTGCACGTCTGTCCGTCCTGGAAGAGGGATCCCTCCTCAGTTGCTCTTCCTGAGGTTTCTACCGTTTTTTTTCCCCGTTAAAGGGTTTTTTTGGGGGAGTTTTTCCTTATCCGCTGTGAGGGTCTTAAGGACAGAGGGATGTCGTATGCTGTAAAGCCCTGTGAGGCAAATTGTGATTTGTGATATTGGGCTTTATAAATAAAATTGATTGATTGATTGATAATAACATTTGTGGTATACTTTCACATAGAGACTCCATCTGAGAGCAAATGCATTGGCTAGGAGTATGCAACAAAATGATGTTAATGATTTTTGGAATGAAGTCAAGATTATGAATCATAGTAAAATACCTTTGTCCTCCAGTATGGAGGGGGTAAGTGGCAGTGTACATATTATGGAATTATGGAGAAGACATTACATGGAGCTTTTTAACTGTGTTAAAAGTGATGTTTTTACTGTTGGCGATGTATCTCATGATAATGTGGTCATAAGGCCTGATGATAGAAGTTACGCAATTGGGAAATTGGCTTGAAACAAATCCTGTGGCCTTCATCTGATCTCTGCAGAGCATTTGAAATTTTCATGAATGAAATTTTCATTTTCAAGAATGAATGAATGAGTGAATGAATGAACTAGAAAATTTCACATGAAATTTTGAGTGTGCCTGATGCTCGCTGCCAACTAGTATCCCCATACCAATATGCTAATTATTAATAGCAGTAAATGTATCACTGTGTGTCTGTGTGTGTGTGCATGCCTGAATGTGTGTATGTTCACGTGCTGTCGCGTGTTTGTGTATGTGTGAGTCTGTTTGTCTGTCTGTGTGTATGTCCACTTACAGATAGAAAAACAGCTTAACTTAACAGCTAATCACCAGTTGGCAATGGCACAGTCAAATTTAAATACACCAAGAAAAGGCAGAAACTGAGCCAAAAGTTTCTCTCAAACTCCAACTGTTTAATGAAAACCGTAAGTGCTACAGCTACAAAAAGCACACCGTGAGCGAGAAGACAGGATGCGGATCACAAAGGTGTAAATTTCATTCTGTGGTGTGAAAAATGAGGCCAGAGCCATGATGGACATAAGTGGAATGGTCTGCTTTCTTCCAGAAATTTGGGCTCTCACTTAACATGGGAGTGAATGGGGCAGTTGGTTGGACTTGTTGTCCTTTTAGACCACCTGCAGCCAAAACCCTAAATCCATTTTCTCCAGCGGTCGCACCTCTGCGACCGGAACGGCTTTTCCTACAATTTGGTGTACAATTTGTGTATGTAGAGTGAACGATGTGGCCGCACCAGTGAGTTTAAGAGAAAATTTCTTGATGATTTCAGAGGTGCTGTGCACTCTAGCGATGACATCACCCACTCTAACTCTCAACATTCCACGCAATACACACCCATTATAAATTCTGAGAAGGGCTGAAAATGTCATGATTTTTAAACAGCTGGTGTAGAAAAACTAAAAGAGATATGGAAAATATGAATCAGTCACTGAAAGTCGATGGCAATGTCAACATTTCAGAGTTGGAATGGAGTTTCTACGTGAATGTATGAGTTGGTGAAGTGTGGGTGAAGATGAGTGAGTTTGAAGGATTTTCTCATTGACTTCCATTATAACCAAGTTTCAGAAAATGCTGAATTTCGAGCTGAAAGTATGAATCGGTAGTTACCGCTTGAAATTTTGTGATTTTGAAGATTCCGTAATTCATTTTCAATGGGAAAACCGCTTGGGGAAAAACGGAATATCTGGGAATGGCGGTGGCGCCCCTATGTGCCAATCTCAAAATCTTTTTGGGTGTGTTCTTGGTCCCCTTCTGATGATATTTACCCAGTTTTGTGACGATGGGAAAACGGTTAACATTTTACAGCCGATATTCGCTAAGCACCGCTTCTTTCCAAGGACACTTTGCTTGACGGCAGCCGTGTTTTTCGTCCGATCTTGCTCATTTGTAATAGAAATGAGTGTCTCGGTCCCCCGATGCCTCATACCAAGTTTGGTGTTGATAGCACAAATATTTCAAAAGCTTATTCATTTTACTGTTTTTAACATTCTTAAAATTAGCAAAAATTCTGTAAGGGCGGCATTCATGGTGCAAGAGGCTTTTTTGTAGAGGACTATCAGGAGGATGTGTGTGTAAAATTTCAAGTCAATAGCACTTGTGGTGTGGCGGGCAGAGCCTTTGAAGGTTTACACTCTATGTTATAGCGCCCCCATAAGGCCGATTGGGACCAAATTTTTTGAGCAGTGTTTGGATGTCATTTATTGTCCATGTACCACGTTTCATGTCCCTAGGTCCTTCCAGCTGGTCATAAATTAATAAAACGCAAATTATGATGGTTAATGATGAATAGGCCACGCCCATTTTCACCTATCAACATGGCACTCAAGATATTAGTTAATAGCCACGCCTAGAGCATGCATACCAAATTTGGTGAAATTCCATCCAATGGTCTTTGAGATACAGATGTGTGGCATTTATAGCGCCCCCTATAGGCTGAGCTCAAAATGCTTTGGTAGGCAGCTTCCAAGTCTCATTGTGGACCTACCCACCAAGTTTGGTGATGATAGGTCAAAGGGTGTGGGACTTATGGCCAATCAATTCTAAGCTCCGCCCACAGCAAAGATTCATTGGTCCGTGGCGGCCATGTTTTTTGGCCAATCTGGCTCATTTGTAATAGAAATATGTCTTGTCATCCCCCAAAGCCGTGTACCAACTTTGATGTTGATGGAGTCAAAATTGTAAAAGTTTATGTCATTTTACTGTTTTTCAAATTATGCAAATTAGCAAAAAATCTGTAAGGGCGGCATTTATGGTGCAAGAGGCTTTTTTGTAGAGGACGATCAGGAGGATGTGTGTGTAAAATTTCAAGTCAATAGCACTTGTGGTGCGGCGGGCAGAGCCTTTCAAGCTTTACACTCTATGTTATAGCACCCCCATAAGGCCGATTGGGACCAAATTTTTTGAGCAGTATTTGGATGTCATTTATAGTCCATGTACCACGTTTCATGTCCCTAGGTCCTTCCAGCTGGACATAAATTAATAAAACGCAAATTATGATGGTTAATGACGAATAGGCCACGCCCACTTTCACCTATCAACATGGCACTCAAGATATTAGTTAATAGCCACCCCTAGAGCATGCATACCAAATTTGGTGAAATTCCATCCAATGGTCTTTGAGATACAGATGTGTGGCATTTATAGCGCCCCCTATAGGCTGAGCTCAAAATGCTTTGGTAGGCAGCTTCCAAGTCTCATTGTGGACCTATCCACCAAGTTTGGTGATGATAGGTCAAAGGGTGTGGGAGTTATGGCCAATCAATTCTAAGCTCCGCCCACAGCAAAGATTCATTGGTCCGTGGCGGCCATGTTTTTTGACCAATCTGGCTCATTTGTAATAGAAATGTGTCTTGTCATCCCCCAAAGCCGTGTACCAACTTTGGTGTTGATGGAGTCAAAATTGTAAATGTTTATGTCATTTTACTGTTTTTCAAAATATGTAAATTAGCAAAAAAATCTAGTAGGCGAAGCTTAATGGTCCTTGAGGCTTTTTTGTAGAGCACATTGAGCTGGACCTGTGTGTAAAATTTCAAGTCAATCAGAATTATGGTGTGAGGGGCGTGGCCTCCCAAAAAAGTCATTTTTAAAACTTAATTACAGTGCCACCATGTGGCCGACTGGGCTCATATTTTAATAAAAGTTGATGCACATCATTTCCAATCATTGGGCCAAGTTTCAGGTTTCTGGCTCATTCCAGCTCACGGGAATTTGAGCTCAAGCGGCAGACAACAAAAAAAAAAAATAATAATAAACCGGTACAATCTTAGAAGGGTTCTACCCCTTCGGAGTTAGAACCCTAATAATAATAATAATAAACCGGTACAATCTTAGAAGGGTTCTACCCCTTCGGGGTTAGAACCCTAATAATAATAATAATAATAATAATCATAATAATAATAATAAACTGGTACAATCTTAGAAGGGTTCTACCCCTTCGGGGTTAGAACCCTAATAAACTGGTACAATCTTAGAAGGGTTCTACCCCTTCAGGGTTAGAACCCTAATAATAATAATAACAATAATAATAATAATAATAATAATAATAATAAACCGGTACAATCTTAGAAGGGTTCTACCCCTTCGGGGTTAGAACCCTAATAATAATAATAATAATAATAATAAATCGGTACAATCTTAGAAGGGTTCTACCCCTTCGGGGTTAGAACCCTAATTAACAAATCAGGACAGGCGGCAGCCAATGCACAACAAAATAAATAAAACAGAATTTGTGTACGTACATACCAGTCAAAGCAAATCAAGAGAAACTATTGAAGATTTTCTATAAAATTTCAACAAATTTGACAAGATCTTTACTTTTCGAGATGACATTAACTTTTGAAACTTATAAATATTTGGATTTGCTCTATAGAACTGTCCGACCAACTCTCTTCTCTCTTTATCAAAAAAGAACACACAAGTACATAATGATATTCGTCTCCTCGATTGCCAGTCAAACAAAGAGTACATTTCGGGGGGACATTTTCACGATCATACCTGTGCTCAGAGATAGGTAACTTATGATTTCCACACCGAAACTTAGACAAACAAACTCTTTCGGCAGGTCTTAACATAATCAGATAAGGTTCAAAAGTGAAATCAGTTTTAAACAATTTATAACTATCACATAAAGGGTTACTTTGTAATTTCTCATGCCATCTCTGTAATTCCATGTCAGATAATCTACGTTCAATCATTAATTTTAAATGTTTAGGGTTCATCCGTCCAGCGTCATGTAAGTACGATAAACCACAATCATCAAGAATATTTTTAACTTTGGAAATCCATTTACACTGAAAAATATTGTCATCACACAAAGTCTTGAAAACAATAAACACAGTCAAAGAGATTTTTGCTGTATTATAACTAATTAAATGTACCCAAAAGTTAATCATTCTCATGTTTACCTTTAAATCTAAACTATTTCGACCAAACTCTCCATAAATAATACAATTTGCTGTGCGTTTATTAACATTACGTAAACGTTTCAAGAAAGATCTGTGAAGCATTTCAATTTGGTCAAGTTTATGAAATCCCCAGACTTCACTTCCATATGAATATGAATCATAAGAATAGGCACTATAAGCTGGTCAAATAACTCACATTGTATATCAACAGGTAACTGTAATCTAGTAACTCTGTTTTCCAAGGAGAATAAAGCTCTTTTAGCTAGTTTAACTTGCTTAGCTATTGCTTTATCAAATCGTCCATTAAAATTAAATAACGTTCCAAGATAGTCATACTCAAAAGTAACTTCTAATTTATCTGAACCAAACTTAAATTCTGGGAGTATCCGTAATTTCCCCCTAGAGAAAATAACAACCTTTGTTTTGTCTGTGTTGACAGTTAAATACCAGTTTTTACAATAAGAAGCAACTGCATTTAATGCGGCCTGTAATTCTGAAGGAGTCTCTGCCAGTACAATCGTATCATCCGCATAAAGCAGGACATATAATTTCAAATATATCCCTATTTCACCTTTCATCACATTGCGGCATTCAGTCGAAAAAAGATGAAGTCCGTTGTACCATTGACTCACGTATTTTTCAAAGTTGTTTAAATATAGTGCAAACAATAGTGGTGATAAATTATCCCCTGACGCACTCCTACATTACATACAAATTGTTCAGATAAATCATAACCAGCTCTAACACAAGATTTGGCATTCTCATAAATATTATGTATCACATTTAATACTCTTCCGTTTATACCAAGTGCAACTAATTTAAAGCATAGTGATGACCTATCTACCAAATCAAACGCTTTTTTATAATCAACAAAAGCACAATACAGTCTTTTTTTCTTATGCAAGTACCATTCAACCAGTGAGTGAAGAACAAAAATATGGTCAAGGGTTGAAAAGCCTTTCCTAAACCACACATATCACACTATCCAGGCACCGCTGCAATATAAGTGGAGCACAAAGGCTCCGGAGAAGAAGCCGAGTTAGTGACATACAGTATGGCCGAGTTAGCAAGATGCAGCTATCAGGCTCCTCTCCTGTGGAATCATCTTCCTGTTGCGGTCCGGGAGGCAGACACCATCTCCACAGTCCACAGTCTAGTTAAGGCTGGCTCAAGCTTGCCTTGTACCAGCCCCTAGTTAGGCTGACTTAGGCCTAGTCTGCTGGGGGACCCCCCTATAATACACCGGGCACCTTCTTTCCTTCCCTCTCTCTCATATCCTGTTAGTGCATCTTGCTAACTCAGCCATACTGTATGTCACTAACTCGGCTTCTTCTCCGGAGCCTTTGTGCTCCACTTATATTGCAGCGGTGCCTGGATAGTGTGATGTGTGTGGTTGTGCTGCTGTCGTGGTCCTGCCAGATGCCTTCTGCTGCTGCTATCATTAGTCATACTTCTACTGTTATTATACACATATGATTATTGTCACATATGTATACTCTCAGATATAAATATATACTTTCAACATATTGTACCACAATAGACAGACTTATATTTATAATATTATTACTTTCATTAATGTTGCTGTAAGCTGTTACCGTTACCATTTGTCCTGCATCCCTCTCTGTCTCTCTTTCTGTCTCATTGTGTCATACGGATTACTGTTAATTTATTATGTTGATCTGTTCTGTACGACATCTATTGCACGTCTGTCCGTCCTGGAAGAGGGATCCCTCCTCAGTTGCTCTTCCTGAGGTTTCTACCATGTTTTTCCTGTTAAAGGGTTTTTTGGGGAGTGTTTCCTTATCCGCCGAGAGGGTCCAAAGGACAGAGGGGTGTTGTATGTTGTAAAGCCCTGTGAGGCAAATTGTTATTTTTTGGTATTGGGCTTTATAAATAAAATTGAAATTGAAATCACTTGAGGTATGTTTGTAACAATGCTAATGGGAAATGACAAAGAAAAGATGGAGAGAGACAAGGTAGAAAGAATAATAAATAATGACATGCAATGATGATGTTGATGGAGGATATGGGTGTTTTTAGTATTGTCAGGTTGTAAATTGACCATGTAAGGCTGCTGGCCAGCATGCCGGGGAGGTGGTGGGACCATAAGACAATCTGGATTAATATCGCTTCACAGAAACGTTTCACCACAGCCACACTAATTTAGGCAACAAAATCACAGTCTCCCTTCAACTCTGTCAGATTTGGGTTTACCAACTGCTCAGTGCGAGCAGAGACAGAACTGTCACCTACTTCTATGTGTCTTTATAAACCAAAACGTAACTTGAAATAATGTTTGCGTCTCCCCCACCATGGGTCTGATAATTCATTGAAAGAAATCTGACATGTGGTTTGGTGCTGCAGGAACATACTGTGCACAAAGAGCTCAAGAGGAGGAGTGGAAGAGTGCGGAGCTGCAGCCACTGCATCTGTCTGTTCTCTGGGATGACTAAGACTATTCAAAGCATATTTAGAAGATAATTGCGCAATAAGCAAGCATTTTGGCTTGCACAATGCGACCAGATGTAGTAGAACATCCTGGTATTTCCAGTATGTCAAATGCAGTACGCTATGTACTGGGACATACTTAATCTTTTTTCTGGCATTCTGAATGGTATGGTGGGTATACTTGAGTTTGTCACTTTTCCACTTGTCACTTGTAACGGCTCGCCCCGCTAAACAGGCTGAGAAAGGAAAGTCAGAGGCAGAAAAGGCTGTGATGAAAAAGGCTTTGGATAAAGCGAGAGGACAAACCAGACATCAACATCCGTGCAGCTTTTGAACGGTGGAGACAACTGAGGGAGCTCAAGGGCCTGAAAAGCGATGCAGAGGTTGCTGTCTTTCTGTTGGACAGGTAATTATTTGTTTGCTTCGGGGGGATTTGTTATTTTACTCGGCTCTCCTCTGCCCTGCTGACTGCAGGATGCGCGTTCAAGCTTGTGTGGGGCCGTGGCTTTGGACAGAGCACTGACGGGAGGGGGAGGAGGGGGCGGAGCTTAGAGGAGGTGCCGCTTTCAAATCTTGCTAGCTCTCCAACATTACCAGCTATGGCTTTAAATGACTGAATAGTTGCAGATAACTTTTTTGTCTATCAAAATATAGGTTTAATTGGCTAATCTTTTTGTTCTAGTAAACAGTGCATACTTAAAACCTGTGTAGCATTACTATGTATAGCCTTATCTATGTCTTATTTAAATAACTAAAATTAAAACACTGCAGTTGTATGTCTTCACGCTCCAGTCAAGTTTCTCTTACAGTTTACATCCCTGCCTGTGAAAACATGGATGCTTCACACCCATTGTGCCCCCAACAACATAAAATATCTACGTATACAATCAGCACAGTTTAAAGGTGGACACCCAAGATTAGTGTCACCAATTCAGTATCTGACCAAATGTCTCCACTGCTGTCCCCGAGATGTGACGTTGAATAATGGCCAGAAAAGTGTTTTATGCAAAACATTATGATGTCAGTGAAACTGACCTTTGACCTTTTGGATATAATCTGTCACTACTTTGCTACTATTTTATCAACTTAGACATTTGTATGAAATTGTGTCACAATTAACATAAGAATTCTTATAGCGAAAAACACATTCTGTATTATCTTTGACCTTCAACCACAAAATTCTAATCAGTTTATTCTTCAGTCCAAGTGGACGTTTGTGTCAAATCTAAAGAAATTCCCTCAGGGTATTCTTGAGGCATCACATTCACAATCAGATGAGGTCACATAGACTTGACCTTTGACCTATGACCATCAAAAGCTAATCAGTTTATCTTTGAGTCCAAGTGAATGTTTGTGCCAAAATTCCCTCAGGGTATTCTTGAGTACGTCCGGACAGACAACCAGAAAAACAATGCTTCCAGCCATGGATCTGGTGTGGAAGCATGAAAAAAAATACAGACACACTTTGTATGTTTGATTAAACAGAAGGACCTTTAATTGAACAATAATAAAGGCACAAGACAGAGGTCTCTTTGCTTTTTTTTTTGGTTCCATGGCTGTAGCTTTTTTTGCCATGTGCCAGTTCTCCACATTTGTAGAAACTACAAATTCCTGAGCAAGCACGGGGCACTGCCTAGATCTATGCATCAGTCATAGGAAACAGAAAGTATCTGGCAAACAGTCCCTCAGGTCTGGCTTCACAGTAGGCCACGTATGGTCCACTGTTTCTCTTTATCTCATACTCTGCACACCACCTGCCATGCCATGTGTAGTATTTAGAATGGATTGGATAACAAAATAATTTTTAACAACAACAAGGGAGCAATGCCTTGACTATAAACAATGTTAACCATTTAGAAATGCAATTAAATGACAGTGAACCATTCACAGCACAGGCAGCAAATCATACAAATAAAATTGTATAAAAATAATCTCTTAAATAAAACATAAAGCAAAAACAACACACAAAACAGGAATGTTTGATGTACATATATGCGCTGTCATGGTTGCTAACAATCGATCAACCTGAAAGCCCATGGACTTTATGTCCATCACCATAGGTACAATTCCACTTCCTCTAACTTGCCTTTGTGCCATGTCACATTTTTAGTCCCTTTTAGGGCGATGAAACAATATACTAGGACAATGGACCAAAACCATACTATATTGCTGAAAACCTGATAGCAGAGGACTAACATAAAATATTTTATGCATTACTTTTATTAAAACAGGATTTTGTGGTTTAGAAATTCCCTGACATAACAAGACATCACACAGTCTACATTATCCCGAACTGTCAAACATACAGTCCTGTTAGCCCCAACACACTCTACACTAAATTAATTGAATGACAGTGAAAATAATACTCCATATCATGAATGCAGAACGATGCCAATGTATTTACTGTGGTTAGAATGGTTACAAATGCTACTGTATGTCCAACTTGGAATGAACTGAAATGGTCACTGAGAAAAAACTCTTCTTAGAACTACTGAGGTCTAGTTCAGTGGCAGGCTGTGACGGGATTTCAGCCTGCTTTAGTGCATATATTCCAGTTACTTACACAGTAAACAGAAATGTACAGACAGCAGTCAAAAATAAAAGTGCTACAGTGACAACAATGATAAAGAATGATCAAAACTTCAAAGAAACATTCTGTCATAAAGGTAGCAAGGAAACCTTTGTAAGTAATATTTCACTCAGGTAGTTTGCTTTCACGTTTTCAAACTAACTAATCTAAGATGAAGAAACCTTTGTCTAAGAATTTTCCATTTATTGTGTCGAAATTAAAATGCCTCTTTAGATTTATTTTCGAATGGTTCATGATTAGTGTCTGTTCTGCACAGGTTGCTAGTTTTCTCCATTTTGTGTTAAAGAGAAAAACTGACAGGACAACAGGGCATGCAATGTGTAACATAGACAGTGTATAAGCACAGCAGGCAATGACAACAGGAAATGCGCTGAGAATTATGAATTTGAAAAGATAATTGCAGACTGAACCTATTTATAACTGGTATTAACATGTGTCTTTGGTGATCCAATCAAAAGTGGACAGTGGTTAACACAAGTGTAAACTATCACCAAGACACACTGTGATATGATCACTAAAAACACTTGTGCATGCAGATATATTTGATAACATATATTTTGTAGTGTAAATGCCAATGCATCCTGAAGTGTCCCTGACAAGAACAATGTCATAAGTGCAGGACTTGGTGCTTGTTTTGAGTAGGTATTGCTGTGGCTGTAACAGTTCCAAGACTCGCCCACCACACCTATGCGATCAGCCCCCTCCAATCACTGGTCCAGATGCAAAACCCTGAAGAAAATGGTAAGTTAGCATTTAGCTAGCAATGAAGTTTTAGGATAAAAGAGAGAAAGTTAAGGTTAGGGGAAGGGTAATGGTAAGGGTTACATCTTGTTACTTATAAAGCTCAGTTCAGACCAAAGATTCGCGATGAGACAAAACCGTTTTAGAACGTTGCAGAGAAAAGTTCTGGTCTCAGCTCATCAAAAGCCGGCTGATAAGCCTTGTTTCCACCAAGCACTCCACTATGGTACAGTTCAGATTGGTACTCTGTTTATCTGTTTCCACTGTGAAAAGTTGTGGATGGTACCAATAGAACCTTCCTTACCGTCTCCATTTTTGGTAACCCCTCTGGTGGCGTACCTAGCACACAGATCTAGTACTAAAAGGCGGAGCTAGAAACACTGCAATCCACTGACTGGTTAATAGTGGATGGGTACTCTTGCTCAGGGCTATAAAATGAAAGGATGTTTTGCTGCCTCTTGCAGCAGCTGTAGACTGAGAAAACATAATAACTCACTGGGCTGACTGCCGACAACTTTTAAGGTGGAACATTTACTTGTAATGTTACTCAATGCATGAGCTGATGACGTGAGTCCATCAGCTAATGCTTAAAGCTTAACTTTCAATATGACAATTTTGACCATTCCATTAGTTTTTCTGGTCTCTCTTGGATGACTTACACATTTAGTAATGACTGTATCTCAAGTGATTAAAGATATATATTATTCTTACCAGATGATATATGAACTGCATATATTCTTATCCTCATTTGGAGGAAAAAAACATTGTGGAGCGATGTTTCCATGGCAACACTAAACCCCTGTGCTTGCCTAACTGTGCATTCACACCAAAAGCTTCATGAGCGCAAGCGGTCGCTCAGGTCGCTGGCATCGTGCTGCCTGGCAGCTCTGGCAGGGCTTGCAGAAGGCTGCCAGGGGGCGGGGCTTTCAAGCTGCGCTGCAGAAGATCTCTTTCTTTCTTTCTTTCTTTCTTTCTTTCTTTCTTTCTTTCACTGTCCCGCCTTGAGAATATTCACGGTCTGCAATTGGCTGCTGCTTCCCCGCTGCGCTTGCCGAGCTTCTCTCAACTTCACAGTGATGCTTCGGTCGCTGGCATTGCGCTGCTTGCTGCCACCAACGCTCCAGACGCCCTTCGTAGCAAGCATATATTGAAAATGAATGGCTGCTGGCCGCTTATGACGCTCATGACACTTTTGGTGAGAATGCACAGTAAGAAGGACTAAATACACAAACCTGCTATTTTTAAATATCCCACCAAGAGACACTCTCATTGCAGTCTGTTCACCTCCAGCGGGAGGTGCCCAGGAGGCATCATAGTAAGATGCCCAAACCACCTCAACTGACCCCTTTCAACGCGAAGGAGCAGTGGCTCTACTCCGATCTCCCTCCGGATGACCGAGCTCCTCACCCTATCTCTAAGGCTGAGCCCAGCTACCCCACGGAGGAAACTCATTTTCACCGCTTGTATCTGCGATCTCATTCTTTCGGTCACTACCTAGAGTTTATGACTATAGGTGAGGGTTGGGACGTAGATGGACCAGTAAATCGAAAGCTTTGCTTTCCGGCTCAGCTCCCTCTTCACCATGACGGACCGACGCAGCGCCCACATCACTGCAGAAGCCGCACCGACCCGCCGATCCATCTCACGCTCCATTCTACCCTCACTTGTGAACAAGACCCCAAGATACTTGAACTCCCTCACTTGAGGCAGTAACTCTCTCCCAACATGGAGAGGGCAATCCACCGGTTTCCGACAGAGAACCATGGCCTCAGACTTGGAGGTGCTGACATCCCAACTGCTTCACATTCGGCTGCAAAACGCCCCAGTGCATGCTGGAGGTCATGGTGTGATGGAGTCAACAGAACCACATCATCTGCGAAAAGCAGAAATGCAATTCTGAGGTCCCCAAACCAGACCCCTTCCTCCCCCCCGGCTGCGCCTCGAGATCCCCTGTGTCACCAGTGATGAGGAAATACAACGAATGCTGGACAAAGCAGTGAGTGACAACAACCACCCCTGCATTAAAGAGAACTGTTCATGGTAGACACACTGAACAGACCGGGGGTCTGCTTAACATGTCTGAAGGGTTACTTTTGGTTCCAAAGGTACTATACCAAGAGTGTTTGGTGAAAACGGGGCTATGGTGTCACCTGTAAAGGCCAAAACACACCGGCACCGTACGACGCACATCAAAACAGCTGCCCCCATTTTCTATTTACAAACCCACACCAGCGGTGGCTCGACGCGCGTTGATGTGCTGCGCCACAGCACTTTACGCTATTGTCCTATTTTTCCAGCGTCGCCACCCTTGAAAAAGCGCTATTTTGTACTTCCCAGCTCCCGCGGACTGGAGTGTGCAATAGAAATCCGGTCAGGTCAAAATAGCCGCAGACAGCATTTTTGCTTGCTGCAGAGGGTGCTCCGTCCCCGCTGAGCCCTCTGTTCCATCCTCAAGGTGTGCTGGTGTTGGATGGTGGGTCACTGCTGCTGCCTACTGTATGTGCTTATGCCCTGCCCACACACACATTCTCATTGAATGATTAATTGGTGCTGGTTATTATTGTGTAATATTATTATTATTATTGTGGCGTACTGATTATGAAAACAATCCATCTGATGCTCATTTTGTTTCTGTTTTTTGCTGTTTCATCACTACTACAAATGTAACTGTAGCCAGTATCTTAGTATCGCTATTTTAATTCATATTTTAATAAGCTACAAATTATATTCAGCCACAAAATAAGCCTGCAAAGCTGGAAATCAGAGCCGGAGTACAGAGAGTTGTTGCATAGAGATGATACACCGTCTCATCCAGATGCACTGGTGTGAACCGACAGGTTTTTAGAACACAGCAGAACGGCGCATTGCAAACTGTTGCCTGTTTTCAATCACAAATTTTGGTCTGAATTGGGCTTAAGGTGATCACATATTCATGCATAATAAATAATAAAAATTATTGCTACATTTGGCCTCATATTTATTCACTTCAGTGTCACGTTGTATCATGGTTCAATTAACCGTCACGTTGGTGACAGTTGTCTTGGACTGGAGGTGGGCGTTGTAGGGGCTTGTCGTGTAGGCTGCAAATGCAATGTGGATGCAAGTATACATGTCTCAGTTGTTTTGGAGACAGCGTGCTAATGCTCTTTAATGTACTTATTTTATGACAAGGTGGACAAAGTGTTGCGTGACCATCCATGGTTTTGGACTATGGAAGTAGACGTGTTGAATTCTGCTCACAGCAATATCTTAAGCTGTACCGTTACAATTGCTAATGTGACTAGCAAGCATGCCAGCGAAAGTGTGGTCATAATAACATTGCGTGGGGTCCTTAAACTTCTAGCATAAGTGACATGGGCAGTAATAAAATCTGAATGTGTGGTCAGCTGGAGATGCATGATGGTGATGTGCCTCTGCTGTTCACTTGTGTTCCGATAACTGAAATTTATGTTAATACTAGGTGAAACATGCTGAACAATATGAAATCTTTGAAATATCAGCCCTACCAATGCCATTTGCAGTGGAGTTATAGAAGCTGTGATAGTAAAAGTCACCTGTACAGCTGCATCAATGTCATTCAAATTCACTGCTATTTTTAAGCCCTTGTTCTGGTGCATTTTGGATGGATGTAGTCCCGTAGCAATGACTAAGAAAATGACTTCTTCATCAGGAATTCTGCTTACCAAAGTCTGATTTGTAAATTGTGTCTCTAACCAGCAGAAACAGCGGCCAGTGAGCTCAGCACCAGGCCTGTTTCAGTCACTGAATACTTCTTTTCAGTTGTCATCAAGTTTTTTTCTGGACAAGCAGGGAGGAAAATGGAACTTAAAGCAGGAGTTAAATGAATATGATTCATGATGGGACAATCAACAAGCTAGTGTGAGCTGCTGCTAGCAAAGGTATCTTGCTCACCCTATTAAAAGAAAGGTACTTGTATTATTATCAGTTTGATCATTTATGATAACATTTGATAAAAACTAAATTATTTGGTGCATGGACGGGGAGAGCACAACTTTTTCTGGTTTCAGCATGAGGAGTTGAGTGAAGTTCTAATAATCTTGGAGTCACCAAAATATTTCTGGGATGGCTGATGTTTGAAGTTTAATGCTGTCAGAACCTCTAAAGGCCAATTTCCACCAGATGCGTGTTGGTTGTGTCTGTGCTCCGGCACGGCAGCGGAGCCAATAGGATTCCATTCTAGTCAATGTGTGTGTTTCCGGGGCGCTGGTGGCTTAGTGGTAGAGCAGGCGCCCCATGTACAAGGCTGTTGCTGCAGCGGCCTGGGTTCGATTCCAGCCTGTGGCCCTTTGCTGCATGTCACTCCCTCTCTCTCTCCCCCTTTCATGCTTGTCTGTCCTATCCATTAAAGGCTAAAAAGCCCCAAAAAATATCTAAAAAAAAAAAAAGAAAAGAAAAAAAAAGTGTGTGTTTCCACCACCACCGGCTCCGTCTCAGCTCCAGCACTCCGGAGCCCTCCGCAACAGATACGCAGGACTTCTATTTTTGCCGGACGTCGGAGCACAACGCAGCAATTCAGCACAGAGCAGATCGTGCGGGGCAGGAAGTCGTGCACAGAGACACAATAAAACATCCGGTTAATTTTCAAAATAAAGTACACAGTGTTGACGGCGGATCATATTTCCCTGCACTACACCTTAAAAACTACATAATGGGCAGAGGCAGGCCTGAAGTCAACAGGTCAAAGGTTTTCAGACGTCATTTCACCCCGTGAACACCATGGACGAGGAGATATTAATCATGGCAGTGCACTGAGATGTCTTCCGGCAGAGCTGCACCGCACTGCACAACAAACGCAGCCGGTGGGTATTGACGGACGGCGGAGCACGCAGCGGATAACCAGCACTGTCGTTCTGCAACGGACACACATCCAGTGGAAATCTGGCGTAATGTTGCTGTGTCAGAGGGGAGCAACTCCTCAGTCCTGCTGCTCACAGCCTGAATGCACAGCAATGAATTATCAGCCCTCAATATGGATAGTTTGGGTAATATTTGTGTCATGTAAAACTTTTTTTCTGTACAGATCAACATGTTAAAGTCAAATATGGTTCTGTTGCAGTATACCTAGTCTATGCTTCCAGTCCTGCCACTGAAGCGGTGGATCCTAGGCTAGGCTGGAGGTGAGCTGACAATTCACTAACTGAAAATGTAAGACTTGAGTGAAATACAACTGAACAGTTTCACTTAATGGAGAACTGTACCACAGAGAGTGTGTGCATGCTGTTAGGAATGGACAGAGACAAAGGCTCAGGACCAGGCTAAACAAAGGCTGGGCTGGAAGGACGGCAGAATGTCCAGAGTCGGGTCAGATAGTGATGCAGTGCTGTCGCAGTTTAGCCACAAGGAACTCGTGGGTTAAATTATGTCTTGTGATTATTCCAACAATCTGAAAGAGATGGCAGATAATAATAAAAAAAGAGTTAGGCCAGACACAACATAAGTCACGGCATGTTAGACAACAACACAACATTCTCATCGGGGGTTTTCCCTTGTATGTCATTATCAAAACACTGGGCCTCATTTTCAAGTATCTTCTTAAGGTTTTTTTTCCCCTTATATTTGCTCTTAAGAACGGTCCTGAGGAAAGGTCCTGAGGAAAGTCTTTATTGAAAGCATGTGGCAGTTGATCCTAATTAGCATAGGTAAATGCCCTGTAATCCCCTATAAAAGGGCATGAGACTGCACAACTGAAGAAGTAGAGAAAAAAGTACCAGAAGAAGAAGAAGAAGAAGAAGAAGAAGAAGAAGAAGAAGAAGAGAACAACATGACAAACTGTATTTTGTGATATTGGGCTTAATGAATAAAACTGAATTGAACTGAAAAAAGTTGAGAGGATTAAGTCAAGAATGCCTCAATTAAAGTCTAAAGAGGGTGGAGCACTGGACTCTAAACATTTAAAAAACTAAAAGTTTTGAAGTTAAGGGCCTTCTGCAGGGAGGGAACGCCAAACAACCTGCCATATGTAAAGGAGCTATATGTAAGAAATATAAAGCAAATAGTCATAAAATCCTCCTAATATGTCACAGAGACTAAGGAATAATGTTCACATAACAAACTGATCTCACTGACAACAATAGTACAGCCAGAATATTCGCATTTAAAAAAACTTTACGGTCCGCAAATCATGTTTATGTTCTGAATTTGTTTTTTGGCCTGTTGCGCCACCCACCGCCGTCTACCAGTCACGCAGTCAGTAGAGTCTCAGCATCAGTTAAAGTTACGACTGAGCTACAGCAGCACGGCAAGCAGCATTAGCAGTGTCCCAGTACACAGCATTAGCAGCCGGCTCCTCATGAGCTGTGTTCCCGCAGCAGTGTTAGCAGTGTCCCGGTACATAGCATTAGCAGCCGGCTCCTCATGAGCTGTATCCCGGCAGCAACGTTAGCAGCAGAGAAGCCGGACTTGCTTGAACGGTCTGCTGGAAAATCGAAGATCAAGGATGCAGCGACGTGGCCCTGCCACGGCAGCCGCCCATGGGTAAACAAATCAGTCTCCAGCGTGCTGCTGTCCAGCAACCTCTGTGGGGGGGGGGGGGAGACACGCGACTCGCGGCAGTATTTTGAATTTGAGTGCAGTAACCATTTTGGCTACATTCTTACATATAGCGCCTTTAATAGCGTTTGTAGTGGATATAAATTAACACAAAAAGATTCATGGGATGTGGCACTGAGGTGCCCTCCAAGGTGTGTGTGTGTGTTTGAGAGACAGATAGATGGGAAGAGCAGTTTTAATGTTGACAGCTACTAAGATTTGGTCTTAGTCTTGAGACGAAAAATGCTATTTGGTTTTAGTCACATTTTATTCTTTTTTTTATCTTTCATAGTTTTAGTCGATGAAAATTCAAAACATTCTTAGCAGGGCCTGTATCTCTCACATGACATTGGAGGGGGAATTTCATGGCTTAGTCCTCTTTACTAAACTTCTTATTACTTGAAGGATAAGTCTTTCAGCTTCTTTCACAGTGTTGTCCTAACTTCCACCTGCTTGTTGCTTTTTCACCTATCATATACACAGTAATTCAGCAGCAGTCATTGGCAAGTCTCGGGCGTCCTCCACAATGGTTAATTAATATGTACATTAAGAAATGGATCAATCAATCAATCAATCAATCAATCAATCACTTATGTATATCTCACGAAATCATTTAGATGCAATTTCAGTGAAATTTTATTTATCGATTGCTTAAATTCATGCCTACTTACTGTTTTTCTTCATTGCTGGCTGCTGTTTTATAATTGCCACATTTTCAGACTGACTGCAGTGCAGTGTTCATCACATCCCTGATGGTTCTGGTAGTAATGGCTCAAAGTTGTGAATAATTATCTGTAATTTTGGGCAATGTTTTACATATTAAATCCACCACAGACTCACTAATTCTATGTGATTCTCTGATGTCATCTGTGACTCTGTTTCTGGAACATACTTCAGTCTGTCATGTAGAGCAGACCCGTGGGGCAGCCTCTAATCAGTTGACTATTTCCATTTTTTTTTTTTTTTTTTTTTTTTTTAAACCTGTCTGCATTAGTCTGCGTAGCTTAGCGCCACAAAAGGGTGTAAGCTTTTAATGAAGATTGATGCACTGTTAATCCTGCAGTCAAGTATTTTATACCCATACTGTGTGTGGTTGTGACCATCACCCACCCTCCCTGGAGACTAGCCTATCAGCCTTCATTGGAAAAACTTCCTAATACGAGCCAGAGAAGGCCGTAATACACCGTAGTGTGTCAAGGGGAAAGTAAGGGACAAACAGGGGGGATTGACGGACAGGTGCTTAAGTCCTGAGTTATATAGCGACAGTGCATGTGGAGAAGAAGGAGAAAACAAACAAACAAGCAAACAAACAAACAAACATACAAAAAAAAACAAAAAAAAAAAAACAGAGGAGAAACAGGCAGCGTAGCTGATGTAATGTGGCCTTGAGGTTGTTGTGCTCCACACAGATTACCAAAAATAAACAAATAAATGTATAATAAAGAGAAAAAAAAGAAAAAAAAAAGAGAAGTCTATGCTGAACACCAGAAATGTGAGAGTCCTGGTGGTGGAGGAGAGCCCGATTGTGGAGAAGAGTTGCCAGCGCAGTGTGGTAGGTTTGAGAAGCAACTGAGCCCCTTTTGAGTGTTCCCATCGGTTCTTTGTGATGCGTCATGGAGCTGAAGTATCGAACATGCACGCGTGTATTTGAACCCTCCCAATGTGTTTATGAAAACCATCAACAGGGTCCAGGGCCAATGTCCCAGCCCTGCGGGAGAAGGCGGGCGGCGAGGCACCCCAAGGCCGCAGGAGCGCCCAGACCCCACGCCCAGGGAGCCGCAGAGGCTGCAGGACACCACGCAGGCCCTAGGACCCAGGGCGGCAATGGCCAGCACCCCCAGAGAGCCAGAGACACACCCCAAATGGGCAGGGCAGGAAGGCCCACCCACCCGCCGCCCAACGCAGACCCCTCCCCCCAGAGTGCCGATAAATGTGATGTGGTGCATTAAAATTGAGGGACATAGGAGACAGGTGGGGACAAGGCTGATGGCTACAGCACACTGCTGACCTGCAGCCTGTGCAGCCATAAGGCACCTGTAACCTGTTCCCATCTGTCCCCCAAGATGTAGGTGTGTGTGGTGCTTTAAAATTGGAGGACAGATGAGGATGGGCCGGGGGGCAGCATGGAGGGCTACAGGACACCACTGTCCTATAGTCTGCCCCATCGTGAAGCCCCCCAATCCATCAGTGGTCTGCACCTCGAAGAGTGAATGTATGTGGTGCGTTAAAACTGTGAAATGTGTGGTAGGTGAACTAAATGTGGTTTAGGAGGCCAGGCCAGTGTAGGCCCGGCCCGAAGGCCGGAGGGATGGATGAGAGGGGCTAGAAGGTGGTGCCAACCAGACCCCGGCGCCGCGAGCGCCAGCGGGCCAGGTGGGCCCCAAGGAAACCCAACGAGCCCCCATCGAACCCTGACCCCCAAGCAACTGCAGCGTCAGGCCCGTGCTGTTGACTATTTCCTTATCGCTCGCATCATTAAGGGCATTCATAGGAGTTGGTTACTCATTTTGACCTCAGCAAGATTGCTGCATGGTTGCCCTCTCATACACAGTTTGCAGTTCTGCTCTACAGATTTTTTTCTGTTTGCCGTATAGTAGAGATCCAGGGTGCCCATTTGTCTTACTGCTTACAGAGAGATGCAGCCTGCCAGTATACTCTCAAAGATGCTCATGTAATCTCTTATCCTTTTCGTGACACTCATCCATTTGGTGGTAGAACATTTATCATGAAAGACCCACTATATCTAATAGGGCAATTATAATCTCCGTCTACTAATTGTTGGAAAAGATGCATGTAGTGTTTAAATTTAAGTGTTGGTAGTCTTTATGCCTTTATCGGACATCAAATAATTGTTCATCAAATAGCAAGGTCTCAAAATCTCAACAGTTGCAATAACTGCCACAGCAGATCCTACTTCTACTATTACTAGATTAGCAAAGTACTCACGAATATATTCATTTGTTGTTGTTTTTCAGTTGGTCCTTCTGGTATTTAAACATATTTAACCTATAATGTGTTGTATAAGGTTACTTGTTTTGATGAAACTGAACTTCTAACCTAATGATATGTGTTGCTCATTTAACCTCTACTGTGATAGCAGTGTTAGATATAGCAGAGGCCTAATGGAAGTAGGTTAAAGGTTACGAGCCAGAAAGGCTCCAACAACAAAGTGTTCTTGTTAGTCTCAAGAGATGTTGTGTCTTAGGAATGTCAAGGCGCCACATATTTTGACTATTGATGTGCATGTGTTTTGTAAACTATAAAGATAGCAGGGCTAGAGTACTTGCTAGGCACTCACTGTCTGACTGACTGTTCATGCGGTTGTATGTGTGTGACTCCATTCATGAATGCTTATTAAAACGCTCACGCTGTGCCCCCATAGTCTGCGGGACCTCATGCTTTTTTACAGTAATTTTTGTTCAGTCGTCGAACCATAATTTCTGTTTGTCATAGCTGACTTAATTTCTGTCTGGTCCTAGGACTTTTTCTGTTCTACATTTTTTTTTAAATTGGTCTTTAATGATTTCAATTTCTGTTTGGTCTTTTGACCTTTTATTTCAGTTTGGTCCTCGCTGACCTTTATTATGTTCTATACATAGACTCCCAGGGTCACTAGGACCTCACCATTCATGGTATTTTCTGTTCGGTCACAAGACCATTAATTTCCATTCGTCATTGCTGACTTTAATTTCTATTTAGTTATCGGACCTTATTTTCTTTTCAACATTCTATTTAAGTTGGTCTTCGATGATCTTACTATTTGTTTGGTCTTTTGACCTTTTATTTCAGTTTGATCCTTGATGACCTTGACCTATGTTTAACATATAGACACCCATGGTCTTTGGACCTAGTTACTCCTCCCAAGTGGGGAAATATGATTGGCTAATCAGTATCAGGGCGTGGTCCAACTGACCTATATAGCCTTCCTTTGTCTGTGATCAGTGCAAATCTTGAAGAAGGCCGCGTGGCCGAAACATTGATTTAAATAAACTGCATATGGAGCAAGAGTGTGCAACACTTTTTTCTTCTACTGATCTTCCTCCAGTGATCAGCACCTTGAATTCAGCCAACGCCAAAGAGAAGATATCATCTGCAGTGAGTCTTTGTTTGATCAGTCAGTGCCACACCCTGCAGAAGACTCTAATGAACTGCTTAACCTCTCCAAACGCTGGGTCAAAACCCACCTGCATGCAATCACTCAGTGACTAAATTAGACAAATAGACAAGGAGTCATTCCCAGAAGCCTGAGATGGCAGAAGGAACCCATGTTGGGCAAAAAGACAGAAGAATTCTGCGAACGCTGGTGTGCCATCTTAAATAAATGTGCTTTTGACCTCATGACCCTGCTGGTTGACCAACTTAAAAAAGACCTAGAAGAATTGGACAAATCAATTGATGAGAAAAAACGTCTCTATCTCAAGCAATCAGAGATGAGGATGAATTCAATGATATTCTGAAAAATAAGAAGCTCTCTAAAGAGATTATGGAAATGAAGATCAAAAAAATTCAACAAGGACAAGCAAGATGCACGTGAGGGCAACATCTACTACTGGAGGAATCCTGAAGGCAGCCCCAAGAGACGACCTGCTGGACATCAACAGACTAATCAGTTTGTTGATGTCCAGCTCTCATCAGCCTCAAGTTCCAGTTTTTTATCCAACCGAGCCAGAGAACAGCCAGGTATGTCAGTCAGAAGAAACGGCCAAGGGAGAGAAAAGGCTGTACACGATGTGGAAAGAAGAGAAAAACCATGGACCCGCTCCCGGGCCCATCAATTGAAGAAGTGACTGTGTTTAATCTATCTAGTAAGTCTTTAAATGAATCCCATCTCTCTGTGTTAAACAAAGGACTCTCATTTGTGCCTACTGATCATGTCAAAGATTTTGATATTAAGGTAGATCTATTTAAGTTTTTCAGAAATATACGACTAAAAGAGTTTTTCAAACAACATAGATCCACCTCTGAGCAACTAGAAAATGAATGTTCTCAACCACCTAGTTCTACATTACCGAATGAAAATAAGAATACAGGCTTTAGAGGCAAAAGTATGTTTGTACCTCCCTCTAACCGTAGTAACTCTATTGAGACATACTGTAGACTAGTAGACAAACTTTTAAAGAATAAACATCATCATAAATCTAATAAAAATCTAACTAAACAAGAGAAGGCTGCCCTTAAGGACTTAGAGTCAGATGAATCCATTATTATTAAACAAGCAGATAAAGGGGGTGCTACAGTGGTCATGAAAAAAGTTGACTATATTAATGAGTGTCTGAGACAACTTTCAGATGACAGTTATTATAATGAACTTCCTGGGGATCCCACCCAGTCCTTTAAGAATACTGTCCATGAAACCCTTGAAAATCTATTTCAGAATGGTGAAATCCCCAAAAAAGATTATGATTTTCTAAAGGTTGAACAACCTATTATTCCTACTTTTTATACACTACCAAAAATACATAAAAGTCTAGAACATCCACCTGGCCGACCTATTGTTGCCAGTATTGGCTCCCTTACCTCGAATCTGTCTACTTTTGTAGATAACTTTGTCAGACCGTTAGCTGAGAACCTTCCTTCCTTCACAAAGGACAGAGGACATATAGTGAACATAATAGAATCCATGGAACCTCTCTCAGAAGAGGAAGAACTGTATTTGGTGTCTTTTGATGTTAATGCTATGTATACATCCATACCACATGATGTAGGTATTGAGGCCCTGGAGTACTTCCTTTCAAAACACAATTTTATAGGAAGTCCCTCAAAAGAATGTCTCTTAGAGTTGTCTAATTTAACTGTAAAACACAACTACTGGATGTTCCAAAACACCTTCTATACACAAAAACATGGAGTCCACATGGGTAGTTCTTTTTCACCATCATTCTCTAACATGTATATGGGTTTCTTTGAAGATAAATTTATTTACTCTAATCATGACTTCAAGGACAATATATTCTTGTAGAACAGGTATTTGGATGATATATTTTGTCTGTTTAAAGGGTTCAAGACCCAGTTAGAGTATTTCTTTACATACCTCAACTCATGTTCTGAATTTTTGTCATTTACTGCATTGAAGAGGTATCTCTCCCCCCTAGAGGTGGAAACTTGGATGTCTTACTCTCTAGAAGAGAACACCATTGGATCCACCATCTGAAAACCCTGTCACCTCATGTATTAAATATTGATTATGACCTAAGATGTTTTCTCTGAAGTAAATCTGTGTTTTAGATTTTTAGATATCTAGTTTAAGTTGTTTATGATGTTCATTTAGAACTGATCTTAAACTTGATCTACATGTCTAAAGGTAATTTTGATAAAGCAATGTGGATACTGTCAAAAATATATTGATATAAAATTTTTTAATGCAGAATATACAGTACAGGCCAGAAGTTTGGACACACCTTCTCAATCAATGCGTTTTCTTTATTTTCATGACTATTTACATTGTAGATTCTCACTGAAGGCATCAAAACTATGAATGAACACGTGGAGTTATTTACTTAACAAAAAAAGGTGAAATAACTGAAAACATGTTTTATATTCTAGTTTCTTCAAAATAGCCACCCTTTGCTCTGATTACTGCTTTGCACACTCTTGGCATTCTCTCGATGAGCTTCAAGAGGTAGTCCATCAAAAATCCCCGCGATGTGAAAAATACATGCCGAGCAGTCACTGGTGTGCGCGCACAGGGCTTGCGGACGTCCGCTTTGAGTCCAGGCGGACCTCCGTGGAGACCGTTCCGCCCGAGTATGTTCGGGCCTTTAAAGATGAATGGATCTCTGTGTGCGTGGCTCGGGAGGGGGGGGCGATTATTCGAAAAATTGTCGAATACTTGCCACAATTTTTGAATAGTGTTTTTGCTTGTGTTGCCCATCCCTATTATCAAGATCTATTTTCAGCTTGGCATCGTCTCGTTTTCATTATGGAAAAAAAAAGTTATCATAGTTTTAGTTAATAAAATTAACAGTGGGGAAGAGAAGGTGGAAGGTGGAATATTTCACACAATGTTTCTGTAAGTTATCAATAACTTACTCAGCTAGTTTGTCACTTTGTGTGCCGCCCACCCAAGCTGCCTGTGACATTTTCTAGCATGATCAATCACTAATTTTTAGATGGAATAGTTCCCATTGACATCACTGATGTGAACTAGAGTGTTTGTGTAGTGCTTATTTTAAAAGACCATACTGCTTTTTGTAATGTATAATTAAAATGGTTACTTAATATTATAAGTAACCATTAATATTATATATGATAAAAAAATATTATCCTATAATATTATACAACAGTAGAAGTGAAGAAAATTAATAACCAATTATTTAGCACAAACATTTCAGCACAAAATCTGCCTAAGGGTGCTCTTGAGTGTGTGTAGATTCTGTTTCTACCTAAGAACAAATCCTAAAAAAAACCCCCAAAAAAACCAAACATTGGTTAATGTCAAAATCTTTGTGAAAACTGTGTAAATGGATTTTAAGAGGAGATTTCTCTTTAAGAACAGTTGGTAAATGAGGTCCATTGAGTGACAAAACTTAGTATCGATCTGTAAAAGCCCACAATGGAGGAACGAAAACCTTTATCATTTACGAACAGAACAACTCTTTGAATGACTACTTACTTCTCCGACAGCGTTAACCACCGGTAAGTGTCTCAGGCCCATGGTCCTGAACAAGTTAAACACCTGGGAGATGTGGGTGTTCGGCGAGACTGTGTAGGGACATGGGTTCATGTAGGGGGTTACATCCTGGGAACACAGGAAACATCATATTTTTTACTGAAACACAATTGTTATTTACATATCCAAAAATCTTGTTTGAAATTTTTGTTTTTATTCCACTCTGAAAAGTACTCTTCCGACTCTGAGTGTTTGAACTGGTCGTACCACTATCATGCGGGGGTTTAGCAGGGCTAGGTCCAAGTCATGGATGTCAGGGTAACGTGGGTAATCTTCAGTCATCTCTGCATAGGACAACCTGGGCTGGGTGGCGCTCTGAATGTATATAAGAAATCTATCACAAAAATGACTTACATATATATATATTTATATATATATATATATATATATATGTGTATATATGTGTGTGTGTGTGTACGTGTATGTGTGTGTGTGTGTGTGTGTGTGTGTGTGTTTGTGGGACTAACCGACTGGTTTTCAGCATAGCAGACCCCTCTGATGAGCAGGTTGACAAGCTGGGAACGCAGGATGAGGCCGTGGAAGGTGAGTGGTCTGAAGCGCTCCTCCATGGTCCACTCCTCACTGGGAGACTGATCTGGATACAGGTTGGGGTAGGGAGCATGCCTGCATGTGGACAGCAACAACACAACAATCACAGGAGGGCTGTTTCAGCACTATGACACTGACAGAAGCCAGATTTTCAAGCACACCGTCACGTTTGAAAAGTTGTCTTTAAAAGCAATGGCCATGTTCAGCTATTCAAGTATTAACTTCCATAATATAGTTTATTATAATAGTGGAAACCTCCTATAGTGATCACTGCTTACGTTGAGCGAGAGGCAGGGTACACCTTGGACAGCTTGCCAGTCAGTCACTGGGCTGACTCATATACACTTCTCTCACACTCATGCTGGCTTGGTTTGACTTGGCATGTCAGGACAGCGCAGCAGGATTTGCATCTCCACTACAATAGAGCTACCTGCTTGAAGGTGTGTCTTTAACCAATGACACACTGTATTAAGTGATGACATTTAAATGCAAAGTAAAGTAAAGTTAAAGTTAAATCACTCAGCACAAGTACAACAAGTTGGTGGTGGTTGGAGGTGAGCTGTTTGCAGTGGTGTGTAGTCCCATATATTAAGCGGATAGCAGTGGTATCTCGTCGACCACATCCAACCCCCGGACGACCCCCCTTCTCCCCCTGAAACAAGCGTGTGTGTTGCAAGACATAATTCATGTCTGCCTGCGCAGGAGACCAGAGAGAAAGGTGTTTTAAAAGTGTGTCCAGCTCACAGTACTTTTGTAGCTTCTAACTGAATCTCTCTGGTATGAAGTTTGGTTTCTCTTCTGCGTCCCGTTTTTACTTTAGATATCTGCTTTATTTTACTGTTTCATGTTCGCTTTCAGCCGTACAGAAGTCTTATATGGTACTGCTGATGAAAACGCAACGTTTCTTTATTTTGCTGCTTCACAATAAAAGTTTTTACATAAAAAAAATATTTGGGACTTTTATTGTGAAGAATCTGAAAGATCTGAAATGTATTTATCACTGACTTAGTGGAACTTTGTTAGCAGCTTTTCTTCAATAATAATAGGTCTAATAATACTGCAGGGAAAAGTAGTAAAAGCAGAAACAGCCACAGTGAGATTTTAGATGAAGAGCTGCAGACAACAGGCTCTTATTGTACCTGTAACCCACATAATATATGGGACTACATAAATAAATGGGAGATAAGGAAAAAAAGAGACATACATTATTAACCACAGTTTTAATAATAATAAGAGTGTCAAAGGATAGTTTTATCCAATATAATTATTTCCCATGCATTTTCTATCCCCTAAATGCTACATGGATTGAGTGATGGGTTAGTTCTGCTAATCAGAAAAAAGGTTGACGTTAGTTAGTCCCGCCCACAGGTTGTTTGGGTGCGCGATATGTGTGTTTGAGTATACATGTACACAGAGAGACCGAGAGCGTCACATAACTCATGTCTGCACAGGCAGACATGAGTTATGCCGGCACTCCACAAATTTATGGAGCTGTGCAGCCACTGTGCTGCAACAACAGAGTCCTGCAAATATTTAACAATAAAAAGCCATGTCTTAACAAATGGAAGGATTCTGTTCACAGAAATGTTGATGTTGTTGAGGGCTTTTATTTTGAAATGAAAATAGGAATAAGTTAAAAAGAAATATTTAATTTTTTTTCATTCCTGTGACAGACACAGAAATTGAAACTGCAGTGAAAAGTGGTGTAATGTCAATATGATCATCAAAGGCTCATTGTCACTGTCTATTTTTGCTGAAAACCGCATGTGTCTAGTGGAAAAAATAGGCAAAACTATGAACCCTTAGATGTTCCACAGCTGAGCCGCACAGGCCATAAGACTCACTGCTGCTTTTAAAACTTCCCTCTACACCACTGACACTGCCCTCCCCCGACTGTGATATCTCACGATCAGACACCAGTTCACCAGCATCAACAACTGCACCTCCTCCACAACCACTCTGACCCAAGGTTTCCCCCAGGGGTCAGTGTTTGGGTCTCTCCTGTTCATTCTCTACACACTCCCCAACTGTAACATCATTCATTGTCACAGTTTCCATTTCCACTGATATGCCCATGACATCCAGGTCTACATCTCTACTAAATCCACTGTCACTGCAACTCACTTCGACTTAACCAATTGCCTCATCGCAATTATGTAATTGATGGAATATAATGGAAAGACAAATTGGCGGCGCATGGTTTGACTCAGCATGGCCAAAAGTGGTAATGAAAAAAGGGTAATAGAGACAGACAACCATTCATGCTCAAATTCACACCTAAGGGCCATTTTAGGGTTATCAATCAACCTAACCTGAAGTCTTTGGATTGTGGGAGGAAACCTGAGAACCTGAAGAAAACCCACACTGACACGGGTAGAACATGCAAACTCCACACAAAGGGAACAGCTCAAACCTGGAACCCTCTTGCTGTGAGGAAACAACGCCAACAACTGCCCCACTGCTGCCCATTTCTTGAAACAGTCTATGAAATTCAGTGAATAGTGAAGCTGTCAGTTTCATTACTTGATATTCATTTCATAAATGTACAAATTTTTGATCTGCATTAGAAATAATGAAAAAAAAAATACAGTACAGGCCAAAAGGTTTGGACACACCTTCTCATTCAATGCGTTTTCTTTATTTTCATGACTATTTACATTGTAGATTCTCACTGAAGGCATCAAAACTATGAATGAGCACATGTGGAGTTATGTACTTAACAAAAAAAGGTGAAATAACTGAAAACATGTTTTATGTTCTAGTTTCTTCAAAATAGCCACCTTTTGCTCTGATTACTGCTTTGCACACTCTTGGCATTCTCTCGATGAGCTTCAAGAGGTAGTCACCTGAAATGGTTTTCCAACAGTCTTGAAGGAGTTCCCAGAGGTGTTTAGCACTTGTTGGCCCCTTTGCCTTCACTCTGCGGTCCAGCTCACCCCAAACCATCTCGATTGGGTTCAGGTCCGGTGACTGTGGAGGCCAGGTCATCTGCCGCAGCACTCCATCACTCTCCTTCTTGGTCAAATAGCCCTTACACAGCCTGGAGGTGTGTTTGGGGTCATTGCCCTGTTGAAAAATAAATGATCGTCCAACTAAACGCAAACCGGATGGGATGGGATGTCGCTGCAGGATGCTGTGGTAGCCATGCTGGTTCAGTGTGCCTTCAATTTTGAATAAATCCCCAACAGCGTCACCAGCAAAACACCCCCACACCATCACACCTCCTCCTCTATGCTTCACAGTGGGAACCAGGCATGTGGAATCCATCCGTTCAGCTTTTCTGCGTCTCACAAAGACATGGCGGTTGGAACCAAAGATCTCAAATTTGGACTCATCAGACCAAAGCACAGATTTCCACTGGTCTAATGTCCATTCCTTGTGTTTCTTGGCCCAAACAAATCTCTTCTGCTTGTTGCCTCTCCTTAGCAGTGGTTTCCTAGCAGCTATTTGACCATGAAGGCCTGATTCGCGCAGTCTCCTCTTAACAGTTGTTCTAGAGATGGGTCTGCTGCTAGAACTCTGTGTGGCATTCATCTGGTCTCTGATCTGAGCTGCTGTTAACTTGCGATTTCTGAGGCTGGTGACTCGGATGAACTTATCCTCAGAAGCAGAGGTGACTCTTGGTCTTCCTTTCCTGGGTCGGTCTTCATGTGTGCCAGTTTCGTTGTAGCGCTTGATGGTTTTTGCGACTCTACTTGGGGACACATTTAAAGTTTTTGCAATTTTCCGGACTGACTGACCTTCATTTCTTAAAGTAATGATGGCCACTGGTTTTTCTTTAGTTAGCTGATTGGTTCTTGCCATAATATGAATTTTAACAGTTGTCCAATAGGGCTGTCGGCTGTGTATTAACCTGACTTCTGCACAGCACAACTGATGGTCCCAACCCCATTGATAAAGCAAGAAATTCCACTAATTAACCCTGATAAGGCACACCTGTGAAGTGGAAACCATTTCAGGTGACTACCTCTTGAAGCTCATGGAGACAATGCCAAGAGTGTGCAAAGCAGTAATCAGAGCAAAGGGTGGCTATTTTGAAGAAACAAGAATATAAAACATGTTTTCAGTTATTTCGCCTTTTTTTGTTAAGTACATAACTCCACATGTGTTCATTCATAGTTTTGATGCCTTCAGTGAGAATCTACAATGTAAATAGTCATGAAAATAAAGAAAACGCATTGAATGAGAAGGTGTGTCCAAACTTTTGGCCTGTACTGTATATATACAGTGCCCTCCAAAAGTATTGGAACAGTGAGTCCAATTCGTTTACTTTTGTTGTAGACTGAAAACATTTGGGTTTGACATCAAAAGATGAATATGAGACAAGAGATCAACATTTCAGCTTTTATTTCCAGGTATTTACATCTGGATCTGATACACAACTTAGAAGATAGCATTATTTATAATGGAACACAAAATTTTTAGGTGAGCAAAAGTATTGGAACATATAAACTTAAAATAGATTAAAATGAATGAGACTTAATATTTAGTTGCAAATCCTTTGCTTTCAATAACTGCATCAAGCCTGTGACCCATTGACATCACCAAACTTTTGCATTCTTCTTTTGTAATGCTTTTCCAGGCTTTCACTGCAGCCTCTTTCAGTTGTTGTTTGTTTTGGGGGGTTACTCCCTTCAGTCTCCTTTTCAGCAGGTAAAATGCATGCTCTATTGGGTTTAAGTCTGGAGACCGACTTGGCCAGTCTAAAACCTTCCACTTCTTGCCCTGATGAACTCCTTTGTTGTTTTGGCAGTGTGTTTTGGGTCGTTATCTTGCTGTATGATGAAGGATCTCCCAATCAGTTTGGTTGCATCTTTCTTTAAATTAGCAGACAAAATGTTTCTATAGACTTCTGAGTTCATTTTGCTGCCATCATGTGTTACATCATCAATGAAGATGAAAGAGCCCGTCCCAGAAGAAGCCATGCAAGCCCAAGTCATGACATTACCTCCACCGTGTTTCACAGATGAGCTTGTATGTTTGGGATCATGAGCAGATCCTTTCTTTCTCCAAACTTTCGCCTTTCCGTCACTTTGGAAAAAATTAATCTTTGTCTCATCAGTCCATAAAACTTTTTCCCAGAATTTTTGAGGCTCATCTCTGTACCTTTTGGCAAATTCCAGCCTGGCCTTCCTATTCTTCTTGCTAATGAGTGGTTTGCATCTTCTGGTGTAGCCTCTGTACTTTTGTTCATGAAGTCTTCTGCGAACAGTAGATTGTGATACCTTCACTCCTGCCCTCTGGAGGTTGTTGCTGATGTCACTAACAGTTGTTTTAGGGTCTTTCTTTACAGCTCTCAATGTTTCTGTCATCAACTGCTGATGTTTTCCTTGGTCTACCTGTTGGACGTCTGTTGCTTAGTACACCAGTGGTTTCTTTCTTCTTCAGGACATTCCAAATGGTTGTACTGGCTATGGCCAATGTTTGTGCAATGGCTCTGGTTGATTGTCCATCTTCTCTCAGATTCACAATTGCTTCTTTTTCACCCATAGACAGCTCTCTGGTTTTCATGTTGGTTCCACCTCTAAATGCAGTCTGCACAGGCAAAATCTATCGTACCCAATCTGAAACTGAGCTCAGACATTCAGTGCTATTTATTGTTTGAATAATCAATGTAATTGGGAGACACCTGGGCAACAAAACACACCTGTCAGTGACATGTTCCAATACTTTTGCTCTCATGAAAAATGGGTGGGTTCAAACAAAAGGTGCTATCTTCTAAGTTGTGTATCAGATCCAGATGTAAATACCTGGAAATAAAAGCTGAAATGTTGATCTCTTGTCCCATATTCATCTTTTGATGTCAAACTCAAATATTTTCAGTCTACAACAAAAATAAAGGAATTGGCCTCACTGTTCCAATACTTTTGGAGGGCACTGTACATATATATATATATATATATATATATATATATATGTATTTTATAATAATCATCTTCTTTAAGCCATCAATAATCTCAGCAGATGCGATCACTATAAGAGGTTTCCCCTGAATTACATTTTATATTATTAATTTTGCACTTTCAATTATTGGACTGCTGTTGTAGTACGGAAGATTTAAAAATGCCTAAATAATAAAAAATAATCAAAGAAATGAAGTGAAATGTGAAGCACATTCTAATATGCATTAACTTTTAATGAATGCATTTACTGAGTCATTATTAAATGAAAAACACCTTAAATAAAAATTATGTAGCTTTAAATTTTTAATTACTGAATGAATTGTTTTATAGAAATCTATACTGCGATCTGCTGGGCAGTATTAAAACACCTCTTCACTTTGGTTTCTGTGGTTTGATTTGATTTGAATGTAGTATGGAAAATAATGTCACTATAAAAAAAACACTTCAGTTATTAAAGATGAAAGGCTAAATAATTGTTCTTGATACATGTTTCCATTCAGGCATGTTAAATGTCTACATTACTTTTTATTGTAGTACCTGTATGTGTGTGTGTGTGTGTGTGTGTGTGTGTGACCTACCTCCTCTCTAACATCTGCTGCAGCAGGTCCTCTCCCTCCTCTGCAGGCTCTACTACGGCGTTCTGTTCATCACAAACATTCCTCAGCTCGCTGGATGGGTATGACTTCATGGACTGGCAGCGCCGCCGCTGTTCCCCCGCACGGGACACAACACTGGATTTCTTCATGCAACAGGGAAGGGTAAAAGTCTGATAAATCAGTTTGCTGTGGTTGTGCACACTTCTCTTGATGTCAAGACCAGGTCCACTCTAACACCCACAAACACTAACGTAATCAACACTTTTCCTGAATAAACATTGAATAATCATCTCCTGAGACAAAATCTCTTTGGTGCTTCATCACCTGCTGAGGCACATTCAAATATTAGGAGAGAAATGTAAAAGTCAGTTTTTTTATGCACCTAAAAGCTGTTATACTAGGTGCCAAATAGAAAATATTTTTGTCATTGATTGATTAAATCAGAGAGTTAATGGACTGTTTCAACATGTATGCACATTTAATTCAAAATGCAATAAAGATATAATTATCTATCATGGTATATGTGACTTTATATTGCGACATCAGTATGTATTGTGGTATCATATATTTTCAGGAAATTTGATTGATAAACTGTTTAGAGATGAAGCAGTCAAATGGGAATGTCTGTTTCCACCTAATCCAGTAAAATCTAGTGTTTTATTTACACAATGATAAAAATACTGGAAATTCAATTTAGCCATAGAGTGCTGCTCATTGATTTGCAATATTGTCTAAACTGGCCTAATGCAACAAGAGATATTAAAGCATAGGGCCACACTGACTGCCGGACAGCTGCCTCAATGAAGTGCAGCAACTTGCACATGTGCGGTGTTCACACAGACAGCATTGTTGCTGCAGTGCAGCTGCAGAGCTGCATGCTGCTGTAACTTACGTTTTTCCACAATCAAAAGCCGGCACTCCACAAATTTATGGAGCTGTGCAGCCACTGTGCTGTCAACAACAGAGTCCTGCAAATATTTTAGAATAAAAAGCCTTGTCTTAACAAATGAAGGGATTCTGTCCACAGAAACGTTGTTGAGGGCTTTTATTTTGAAATGAAAATAGGAAAAAGTTAAAAAGAAATATTTGTATTTTTTCATACCTGTGACGGGCACAGAAATTGAAACTGTAACTGTGTAATGTCAATATGATCATCAAAGGTTCATTGTCACTGTCTATTGTTGCTGAAAACCGCATGTGTCTAGTCAAAAAAACTGATGTTCCACAGCTGAGTTGCACCTGAGCCAGGCTGCTCACGCTTGCAGTGTGGCTGCTCTGATCTGTTAACACAGGCGGTGAAAATACAATCAATCAATCAATCAATCAATCAATTTCATTTATAAAGCCCAATATCACAAATCACAATCTGCCTCACAGGGCTTTACAGCATACGACATCCCTCTGTCCTTTGGACCCTCACAGCGGATAAGGAAAAACTCCCCATACATACAAGCGGCACTGTGACACACACATACTGCTCAGGCAGGCAATGTGGCCTGGGTCATATGTCTGACATTATTTTATATATTTCTTATTCTTAACAATGTCAGCCAAACCAACAACATAGTCTGTCTCTCAGCGCTTTCTCAAGTTCAAATTTTATTAGTGTCCCCGAAGGGCAATTGGTTGTGCAGGCGAGTAAACAAAAATACATAAAAACATACAATCAAGGTCCGAAAGGGGTGGGGGACACACACAGTGTGCTGAAACAGCAGAAGACACTAGGATATAGCCAATAAGAGGTTACATAAAATAGAATCCAATATGCCAATGCAGCATCCAAGAATTGCCTACACAGAGTAGGAAAGTGCAAGGTAACAGTATCATTGTCAAGCATAATCTTAGTCTGCAACAAGTGAGCCACAGAATATATAAGTCAAGTATGACTCCTCCCCTGAGCCGCATTCAAAATGGAAATGGCTGTAGGGATAAAGGAGTACTTATGTCTGTTACTCTTAACAGGGGGAAATCTGAGCTGAGACCCAGAAGGCAAATACTGGAACTCAGCATGTAAAGAGTGGGAGCTGTCAGAAAGAATGACATTAGTCTTCCTTTAATATCTGCATATGATACAGGTCAGATAATGTACACTGATGTACTCCCAATATCCTGCTGCTCATTTTAATAACTCTGCTGAGTGAATTTTTGGACCTGGTATTGAGGTTACCAAACCAGCAGAGAAGAGAGAAAGTCAGGACAGACTCAATATATGATTCATAAAAAAAGGATCATAAGAGACTTGTCAACCTGGAACTTGGACAGTTTTCTCAGGCAGGACAGATGTTGCTGGACTTTTTTGCAGAGAGCGTCGGAGTGGCAAGTAAAATTAAGCTTATTATCCACAGTAGTCCCGAGATATTTATAATGATCCACAACTTCTACTGTCTGTCCCTTGATGATGGTTCATTGGCTGATATTTGATGGCTTAATGCTAATAAAATAAATGCACACAATTAAAATGTGAGACTGGATTGTATTAAAAGTTGATGAAAAGTCTGAAAATAGCAGCTTGGCATGGTTTTTGTTTCCTTCAAGATGTTTGTAAACAAGGTTTAATAAGGAGGCAGTAGCATCCTCTACTCCATGGCCAGCCCTATATGCAAACTGCAGAGGGTCAAGTAGGTGTCCAGTGTTTGTAAGTAGATCCCGTTTTAATAATTTTTGAAAAGACTTCATGACAAGGGAAGTCAAGGCCACAGGTCTAAAATCATTAAAAAACTTGGGGTGGTTGATTTTGGCCATGGGTATAACTGTGGACTGCTTCCAACACCTTGGCATCCTCTGTAGGTTAAGAGACAACTGGAAAATATAATAAAAAATGGGGGCTAACAGTTCGGCACAGGAAGAGAGCAGTCGGCTACTTATGTTGTCAGGACCCGGACTTTTCCCGGTTTTAGACTGTTTAAAAGAATTGGCCACAGAGAGGACATCAAAGGGAACAAGTCCAGAACAGGATAGCTTGTTCTTAAAATTTAAGATTTCATTGCTGAAATCAAAGGAATCAAACCTAAGATGAAACTTACTGAACTCCTGTGCCAAGTGACTGTCAGAATTAAAACCATCGAGAGACACCTTTTTGTGGCTTTTGTTTTCTGACCCAACAGTAGTTTTTAAGCCATTCCAAACAGACCCCAACTTATTGTTGGCAAGTTCTCTTTCCAATTTCTCTTTGTAATTCAGTTTTGCCCTTTTTATCTCACTCTTAATTTCCCTTTTAAGCAGGTTCAGCTCTGTACGGTTGTTACTGACAACGTCAGTCAGCTCATGAATGTCACTACAAGATTCCTTAAACATGTCCCAGTCTGTACAGTCAAAGCAGCCCTGCAGGGTCTGGATGGAATCATCAGTCCAGTTGTTAATCTGTTTAGTGATGATTTTACCTCTCCTGAGGGCAGGGCGATATGCAGGGATGAGCTGCACACAGTTGTGATCAGCCCCTCCCAGTGAAGGAAGGGAGAGGGACTTGAATGCACCTTTTACAGAACCATAACACATATCAAGAGTTTTGTTCTGCCTGGTTGGGCAAGTGACATACTGGTAAAAGTTCTTGTGAGTTTTTTTTCAGTGAACAATGATTGAAATCACCAAGCACAAAGATGGGCGCAACGGGAGATATCAACTGCAGCTTTTGGGTCACCTGAAGGATAGACTCCGAGGCTTCCTCCTCATTAGCTCTCGGATGAATATACACAACAATAACAAATATCTGGAGGAATTCCCGGGGCAAATAAAAGGGGCGCAGAGACACAGCCAGCAGTTCAACATGTTTAGTGCAGAGTCCCTCTCTGACAACGAGTTTTGCACAAGCGCTCATTAACATAGAGGCACACGACCCCGCCCTATGATTTGCCAGTGACACCGGCATCCCAGTCGAGGCGGGCCGGCTCGCCAAATCCATCAGTGAACATTTCCGCATTCAAGTCACTGTCTGACAGTTTGAGTAAATGCCAACAGACATGCATTTCTGAATTCATGTTGGAATCGAACATGGGCTTGCAATTCGTCAAGTTTATTACGGATAGACTGGGCTTTTGAGAGGATGATGGACGTTAGAGGAATACGAGAGAGTGACGGAGGGCTGTTAAACTCCCTCTGATGATCATTCCTGTAGTCAGTGAATGAATCCAGGAACGGGGAGATCAGATCGGGGGAGAAACTGACGAAGAGTCGCTCCACTGCAGAAGAAACTCTCTGCTGTATTGAATCCGCTCCAGATCTCCATGGGAGAGGCAGAACGCCAGCCACAGTATAAAACATGCTGTAAACTCCATTATTTGTGGGAAACGTGGGTACCAATAAACATGAATCAGTCCATATCCCTTTATGCCCTGCTGATCAGACCAGATCCACTGTGTTCAAAGCCAGGATCAATAGAAAAAACACTTAAACAAACACTGACTGACACAGACGTACTTGCTGCCGGTTGCTACACGAGCATGCGCCCAAAACTCAGCCATGTCTGACTTCTTCATTCTGTATGTGGCTCTCAGCTCCAAGCTGATCAGTTCCTAATGATAACTTAAATCTTTAAAAACATCTCAATTATACGGTTTAATTTTTAAAAAGGTTCAGTAATTTCCTAAAACATCAGGTCACTGTCTTTTTTTTATCACGTTAGTAAAACTGGAGGAAGCAGTGCATTTGTTGGGGAGTAGTTTGGCATAAATCCACATTTGGTGCTCTAGTGCAGTGGTTTTCAGCTGGTCCAGCCACAGGGTCCAGATTTCTCCTTTGTCATTAGTTTAAGGTCCACACAGTTACAGTCTCATACTTGCAGTAGCGGCTCTTGGTGAAATGGGGTGGGAGGGCTAAGGCATTAGGCCTATGGCCTATACTAATCAATAGTTCAGCTGCAGTAACAGTAACATCACACCGACATACAGTACCAGGTTACAGCAACAATGCACTACAACAAAACTAGAGAATTAGGCTAACTACAAAAATGTTCTGATGCCAAAAGCTCTCTCTCTCTCTCCCTTTCTCTCTCTCTCTCACATTTAAAATAATCTACCTCGTTCAGCATGATGCTAACGCAATTCGCAAGACTCAACGCTCACTCTTCCACTACAGTAACAGCGGGCAGGCCCTCACTGTACTTCCACGCACTGTCATTGGCCAAAAGTCAGTGGCCTGGCCTGAATTTATTTAGCCCAACTGGACAGTAAATCAAGGGGGCGTGTCACGACACCTGTCACTCACGATGTGACAACAATGATTGGAAGCTGATTCTAGGAGATGAGCTGTAAAAAATCAGCCCATTTAGATAAATCCTGCATTTTTGTGACTATTTTAGTGCTGCTGCTGCTACCTGTTCCACCAAAAACAATCCAAATCCATCCAAATTACCCAAAAAGACAGTAAGAAAACTACAGCTAGTCCAATGCTGCAGCCAAAATTTCGACTAAAACAAGAAAAATAAATCACATTACATCATTGCTGAAATCACTACACTGGCTACTAGGGCTGGGTGGTATATCGATTTTTTTTTTTTACAATATATTGATTTATTTTCAAGCACGATATAGATTAGATAGTGTGCACCTCTCCTCTCTCCTCACAGCTCTGCCCCCTCACTCACTCACAGTTTCTCCATTATCACCCAGAGAGACACAGAGCTGCTCCTCTGTTGAATCTGTCTGTTCATTAGTTTACAGTGCAACATCGGTCTTTATGTTGCCAAGCTACGCTACATCAATCTGTGGGATGAATGAAGTTACCGCAGTAGCACACGTACAATACTGTGGGCCTTTTCCTCGGTAACTTTTAGCCACGTACTGTCAAGCCATGCTGCGCCGATTTGTGTTTCTGTTATCAGTTTAGTCGGCAGTGCCATGCCGAGCAGCGCACTTCTTCCTTATCTGAAGTAGGTTCAAAAGCTGGGCCGCCCGCAGTCAAGCAGGTAGCGGTGGTGTCTCCCTGTCTCATACGTAAACCACCAAGTATCATTCATGTGCTCCTCGGATGGTCCGATTTCCCATGTTGAGAAGTCGTTCTTACTTCATTGTGTGTTCATGAGCGTTTAGGTGGTAATGTGGAGACATCATGGACTAGGGTTGTGCCAATGGGCGATCTGATCGCCCATTGGCAGACAGCGTGTGTGTGGAGCATGCTGACAAGATCGAGGCTGAACGAGGCTGAGTGAGAGGAGACAGAAGGAGGCTGCTTAGTGAGAGAGCGGAGGGTGGGGGGGGATCAACGCCTCCGCCCGCTCCACACAAGCATACTCGGGTGTACTATAAGCGGAGCGGACTCCGCGAGGAATGTCCGCAGTCATTCGGGCTTTCATAGTCGAGCGCTGACTTCCGCATTGTAGTTTCCTGTAAAAATGTCCACGAAAAATCCCCGCGATGTGAAAAATACATGCCGAGCAGTCACTGGTGCGCGGAGCGGAGTCCGCGCGGTTGTAAAATCTGAGCTTTGCGCGCACAGGGCTTGCGGACGTCCGCTTTGAGTCCGCCCGGACCTCCGCGGAATCCGTTCCGCGTATGTTCCGCCCAAGTATGTTCGGGCCTTAACGCGCATGTCGCGGAGTGGTGAACAAACCAAACAACACAATGTCAGGAGAAATTGAAAAGATATGCCGTCTATGTAAAGTCAACATGTTAATTAAGGAGCCATTACATGTTCAAGAGTTTTATAAAGCTGCTGAAACGCCAAACAGAGGCTATAAGTGAACGTTTCAGCGGTGACGCGCAATGAACCCCCCCCCGGCGATGACATCGTTCATCGGCGATTTCACTAGATGGCGATAGATGGCGATGGACGATAGGATATGGACAAGATCGCCCAACTCTATCATGGACATTACAAAGAAGATATCACTCAAAATGTTTAAAAAATGTCGTCAACCGTTTCCACTGAAATATTGCTTTACAGTCGGAAACTCATTTTTCCGATTATTCCGACATGGACTGTGCAGCGGTCACATTCAAGATCAACTTGTGTTTCCAGCTGATCCAAGAGGCTTTTTCAAAGGTTAAAAAGGAATGACACATAGTGTGCCCAAATTCACACCTGTTCGTTCCTCTCTATGGATTTTCTCCGCGACCGTTACAGGGTTCCTACAGCTTAAGGCTAGTTAAATTTAAGACATTTAAAGACTTTTTTAATGCCACTTGAAATGAAATTTAAGACCAATGACACAATCAACACAAATGAAAAAACTCCCTCATTTGATTTGTGTGATTTAGCGTTGTCAAAAAAAAAATTCGAAGTTTGAAATATATTCAAATATATATATTTTTTATAAGTTCGAACCTAAATTTGATAATTCGAATATCTTTAATAATTAATTAATACTATCAGTAATGTTGTATATCACGGCGAATCCCGTTCGGGCTGAGATGGCTCGCACACGAGCTGGGCCAGAGAGGGACACAGTGACGGAGGGAAAGGCGCAGATGGAGGAGCCCACTGCGCCAACACCACCCACTGCGCTGTCCACAATGTGTGACCTGTTCGGGGAGACATACAGGGAGAGTCGTGCACCTGCTGCCTCCCTGCCTACCCTTTTTGAAGAAGAGATGAAACGTTACCAGAATTAGACACCACTACGAGCCGACCAGGATCCACTCTTGTGGTGGAAAACTACGCACTGAAGTATCGAAACATTGCTCAGATAGCGAGGCAGAAGTTGGTCATACCTGGCACTACAGTGAGGTCAGAACAGGTGTTTTCATCCGAGTGTCACGTTCATATTGCGTCAGCAATAAGCATCTTATTTTTTGTGTTTTTGTAAAAAAAAAATAAAAAAAAATAAAACAATAAATAAATAAATAAAAATAATAATTAATTCGAAAATATTCGAACTCAATTTCATGGTGCTTTTGACAGCCCTAGTGTGACTGGTGTTTTGTCAAGGTGTTCAGACACCACAGTACCTCTACTTTTAGCGCAGGCATGCACCCGAACACTGTCCAGAGATTGTTGATATTGGAGATGAGAGTGGAGGCACAATAGAGATGAGAGTAGAACAGTTTGTTGACAGCTTGATTTTGAGGCTTTGTGCTTCGCGCTGTGCTGTGTGTGGACTCCACTGCCTTTCAGCCATCCAGAAAAATCTTTGTTGGACAGACAATTTTCATTAAATTTACACTTTCCCATGTGGTCCGACTGCTACATGAATGACGTGCATCTGCTCTGAGAGTCACGGCCGCAAACACATCACTGTTTTGTAGGTTCCACTCTTGTGATTGCGTGACGTTACCGCTATTTGGCAAATTATTTTTAAAAAAAAAAAAAAAAAAAAAAAGTTACCTATTATTTTTAGATTTGAGACTATTTACAATCATAAAATCCTACTTACCATGTGTTAACATTTTTAAGACTTTTGAAAGATTGATGTAAGATATTTTAATGCCAATTAAGGCCTTATTTTTAGATTAATGAATTCAATGCCTTTTTTTTGGGGGGGGGGGGGGGGGGTATTTCTTGCCTTTAATGGACAGGCCAGTTAAGTGTGAAAGGGGGAGAGAGAGAGGGGGGATGACATGCAGCAAAGGGCCACAGGCTGGACTCGAACCCGAGCCGCTGTGGCAACAGCCTTGTACATGGGGTGCCTGCTCTACCACTAAGCCACTGACGCCCCAATTCAATGCCTTTTTAAGGATCTGCGGGAACCCTGCGTTAGTGAGAAGCCTCTCATATCACATGAAACAGCGGAACTGCAGCTTTGTCGGACACTGTCGGTAGTCCAATGTTTTCACAATGAAAAAAAATGATAAAGTTACACTAAAATTATGTATAACAGAGCTTTCATACAGCTTTGCACACACATTCAAGGGTTAAAGCAAGAAAAAATTTTGTGCCTGAAATGTGAAGCATGGAAGATTTGTGTGCCTGAAATCTGAAATCTTTTCCGGAGCGGAGGACTTGGTGTTGCAGTCACAAAATGAAGAAATAGAAACGTATGTGTTGCAAAGGAACGTGTTTCTTATCAAAACGAACAAAAAAATTATAGTTTTAGTAGTTACTTTTCAGATTAAACTTTTATAGCATAATGAGTTTATAAAGATTAAACTTTCAGTGGTTACCAGACTTTTTGACTTATAGCTCCTACATGTCTTTTTTGCCTTGGTGCTATTTATTTTTAGAAGCTAAATCATTTAGGCTGTTTGCAAAATTATATTGCGCTTGATGTGAATTAAACAGGCGGTTACGTCGAAATTTCGCCTCTGGGCAAGCATGTCATCATTGAAATGGATCATATAATGTTGTGGTGGTGACTTTAAAACTTCAGCATAGAGGATTTTTATTGCAACTTTCGTTTCTGTCTGGTTTCTGTTACCTTACCTTCAAAATTACCGCTGGCTTACCGGAGCCTCTGTGCTGTGTGTCTCAATGTGACATGATTCAAAAGCATGCACAGGCGTCAGTGTTGATTGGCTATCACTGTGCCGTGTAACCAATCAGAGGGGGCTGTAGGCGGGACATTGTTACAAAGCCCAGTGCAGTGGGGACTGCATGCAGGGAGGGAGACGGCTGTATCAGAGCCAAAGGAGCGAGTTTTAAAATACATTTATTCGATCGGTAATCGATGAATAAACGTCTGATGCTGATTACGGTAAACAGTAGGTTGTGTTTACTCGCACACTGTGCTCCTAAATCATTTTCCCAGTTCGCACATATATATATATATATATATATATATATTTTTAGGGGCAAATGCGAGTGAAATGCTCGCACTGCAGAGCACTTCTGCGCGTGCCGGACAGAAACTTTGCCACGCTGGAAATCCGGCGCTGTGCCGGAGAACTTCGACCCCTGCACATTACTCTTGGATGGATTACTTGTGAATGCAGGGTCGCACAGAAATGCCACGCATATCACATGAAAGCGCAGGAGCAGAGCTTTCATGTGATACCACACACATCATTGTGCTGTCATCCCATCACGCTATACATACAGATCAATTGTCTACAAAATGAAAACCTGACGAATTTCTTTACAATCCATTATACAGACCTTGTTATCAGTCACTTCATATAGTGAGGAATATCATATCTTAGCACATCTTAGGCTTGCGTGTGTTTCTCCCTGTCTATCCACATTTGTAGTCTGGCTTTCAAGATGCAATATCTCCATATTGTCCAGTTGACACTCCATCAAACTTTGTATGATAACACCAGCCACTTCACCTTTGCATACCCAGACAACTGTAGCCTAATTATGCATGCTGACAGGGCAGTAGTCACCATATACAATGCCCAAAATGTCCCCCTAATATATAACTGAAACTGAAAAACAACAACAAAAAATGTTCAGGTCAGGTCAAAGAGCAGTGATACTATGTGATGTGCATTATATTAAGTTGCAGGGTATGCCTTCATTTATTTCTTTAATCAGAACACAAAATTAATTTCCACTTAGCTATAATAAAATGTTTTCTGATTAAGACTGACAATGACTCAGTGAATACCTTACTCAGTTTTATTTGAATAATGGTAAAACAGGTCTCTGTTTACATTCAGGTATTTGTGTGGGCAAACTAATGAAAATTAGTCTGTTGATTACCACAGTGGATTGTTCAGTCATTGCAGAGCCAAATTAATTCAAATTTACCCATTGAACGGGTCACCTCAGCCATTATCACAACAATTGCCCCGAGAAATTTGGCAGGAGCCGCCACTGGTGGTCTGGAGTTTAGTTTCTCTCCTGCGTCCTGTTCCTTATTTTGCTGCTTCATAATCAAAGTTTTTACATAAAATAACAGAGGACTTTTATTTTTAAGACTACTGGAATTAAAATATGTTTATCACCGAATTAGCAAAACTTTATTGGCAGCTTTTCTTGAATGAACACAAGTTTAATAATACTACAGGAAGGAAAGTGAAATCAGAAACAGCCACAGGGAGATGTTAGATAAGAAGCTGCAAACAAACAGCTCACCTCCAACAGGTAAACTTCTTTTACCTGCCCTGCTGTGGAAAAATATATGCAGCAAAAATAACGGGACTTAAGCCGTGGATCAGTTTGCAACTGAACATGTAGCCCACCTAGTAGAAAATACCGTGATATATATCTTGTATCGCCATCCAGCCTGAAAACACCAAGATATTATTATTTTTTTGTCCATATCACCCAGCCCTACTGGCTACCTGTATCTTTTAGAATTGATTTTGAAGTTATTTTACTTGTTAATAAAGCTTTAAATGACCTTGCTCCTCCATACATCAGAATATCATTTTATGTTGAAGCTAGATCACTAAGGTCCTCCACTGCTTGACTTTTAAATGTCACGTGCCCCACAGATGTTCTGTTTAGAGTGCTTTCTGGTTTTATGCCCCTAAACTGTGGAACTCATTGGCCTCTAGTTTCGCAGACCGGGCGACGCGGAGGTACAGCACACCTGCGCTTTGCCAACTGGGTGTGGCCAGGTGGATTTTGCAAGTTTGGCACACCATGCGCACTGGCGCAGCTACTCCTCTTTCCCACCTCCGTCCCTCCTACCTGCACAAGTCGGAAAGAGGGAGGAGAGAAGGTGTGGAGTGGGTTTTACACAGCCGACTCACATCACACCAATCAAATGAGCCCCTCTCCTCACCCTTAAATGTGCCGTGCGAAGGCGTAATGAGAGTTTACTCAATTCGCCATGGCAGAAGAAAGCAGCAGTGTCAGACGGCCAAACGTCTCCCAGGAGGAAATTGATGTTTTGGTCTGAGAGGTCCAAGCTCGCAGTGTCTGAATAAATGGAACTGGGAGCAGACTTCCACAGGCTGATGATGCAAAGGTAGCCTGGGAGAAGTCACCACAATTGTAAATCAATGTTGCATTTCTGTCGTATGTGCACGCTCTCTCTTTCTCTCTCGAAGTCTCACTCTTTTTTTTCTTTTGAATTTTCTAAGATGAATATACACTCCCTATCTGATGCTGTGGCTGTTCGTGATTGGCTGAGAGGGATGTGAACTCATTAGTTTGCAGCTGTGTTAATTAAATCAGGTTGGGTTCCTTGCGCGTGCCAAACGTGCCAAATGGTGCCAATCCCCTTTGATCTGATATCAGATGTGACGGGACAGTCAATATAGAGATACATTTATGTGCTGATTGCAGATAGTTACACTGAATAGTGCTTTATGTGGGTATTTATTACATTGTTAATGTGCCTGACATTCTGGAAACCTGCCTGTGAGGTTTTGGTTATGTGTGTGCACTGTCCGCCGGTCAGCCAAACTTCCACTGCACTGGCTACACTCCACCTGCACTGACAGTAGACCTGGTTTCAGCTGGCGAGCTTGAAACGCACCTTTGGCGAAGCTTTTTGGCATGAAACTGTCACTGCGCCAAGCTGGATCTGTCGACACCTCCCCCTGCTGCGCCACCACACCCATCTCAGCGCACCTCGGTCTGCCAAACTACCAAACTGAGTGCGCCTCAGGTTGCGCTGCTCGAAACTAGCTCTGCGCGGGGTTTGCCACCCTGCGCCACGCCGGGAAACTAGAGGCCACTGTGTCTAGATATTAGAGCTCTCTGTATTTTTATGAGTAAATTAAATACCTATATTTCTAATCTGATTTTTTAATGTGAAGTAACATTACAGTCTTGATTTTAAAGTTGTAACCATCGGTTTGGCCCTCATTTACCCCTACTGTTTATATTATATCTAAACTGAGCACAAAAAGTAAGGAAATTTGTGTTTGGTAGAATATTTCTTTGTTGCAACAATGCTTCTTAGAAATAAATTTTATATTGTTGGAAAGCCTGTTTAATTCCCTTTTAAATTGTGCCACATTTGTAAGGAACATGCATTTGTGGGACGAGCAGCAGAGCTGGTAAACATGGGTGGATGTCTCAAGTGACTGTTACCCCCTCTTTGAGGATAAGACGTTTGTGGTGAAGGCCTTCAGGTTGTTCCACCACATCCTCCCCTTTGGTTTTTGCGTTGAGGAGCATGATCAACCTGGAAGACTGAAGACTGAAATCCTGAAGGAACCAGGCCTGAAACCAGGGCCGCTTTATGGGAGGTTGAAAGCTGGTGAGCCTGTATCTCTGGAGAGTGGGCGTGTCATTCTACCAAGTGAAGTGCTGGAAGAAGCCATTCCTGGGAGGAAAGTTTGCATCTTAGGAGACTGTAGCTCAGTTCTTAGGGAAGGACCACTGAGGCTGTGCAATGCAGCGGACATTCTGGTTCACGAGGCAACCCTTGGGGATGAGCACCGGGAGAAAGCAGTGGACCATGGACACAGTACACCTGAAATGGCGGCAACATTGGCTAGGGCTTGCTGTGCACAGAGGCTGGTGCTGCACCATTTCAGCCAGAGATACAAACCTTGCTCTCTGCAGAAGGAAGGTGATGAGGATGATGTCTCAGAGCTCAAGAGACAGGCAGAAGATGCCTTAAAGTGGTATAGATGTGACTCTAGCTGAGGACTTTCTTACTCTACCCATTCCTCTTAGAAGACAAAGGTAATGAATTATTAATTGCTTTTAACCATGTCACATGGCCTTCATCATGTCAAAGCTCAAGGGTTATTGAGAAAATTGGAAAGTTTGAACATCTATGTATGATTAAAACTGTAAATTGAATTGGTCTGACGTGCTGACATATTGCGGTAAGCGAGTTGTCATTTCCAGTGTTTCTGTGACAGCGTCTCTGTACTGCTCTAGTGAATTCTACTAGCCTACTTTCTGCTTTCTCACTTCAGTTCCATTAACATCTACTTCAAGTCTTAACCGACACTAGTTCTGTTTAAGCACTTACAGCTCTCCTTCTTTTTACGACTTCCCTGCTAATCTCTTAGCTGTTGTTTGCACGTTTTCTAGCCTTGGTAGCTACATTAGTTTTACAGTTAGCGATGGCTTCTCCCTCTGCTCTTTCTTGCTCGGCGTGCCAAATGTTTAGCTATGCCTCTGCCTCCTTTAGCAACAGTGGTAACTGTACCAAGTGTAGCTTATTTGCTGCATTGGAGGCGAGGCTTAGTGAATTAGAAGCGCGGCTCCGCACCATGGAAAACCATTCAGTAGCTGCGGTAGTTAGCCAGTCTCCTGTAGCCGGTACGGAGCCACATAGCATAGCCTCAGCTAGCGGTCCTCTGGTAACACCCGTTCAGCCGGGAGGTTGGGTAACTGTTCGCCAGAGGCACAGCTCCAAGCTGAAGCCCATGGCTCACCACCAGCCTGTTCACGTTTCCAGCCGCTTTTCCCCACTCAGCGACACGCCTGCTGAGTCTCTGATCACTCTTATCATTGGCAGCTCTATTCTGAGGAACGTGAAGTTAGCAACACCAGCGGCCATAGTCAAATGTATCCCTGGGGCCAGAGCGGGCAACACTGAATCAAATTTAAATCTGCTGGCTAAAGCTAAACGTAGATTCAGTACGATTGTTATTCATGTCGGCGACAATGACACCCGGTTATGCCAATCGGAGGTCACTAAAATTAATATTGCCTCGGTGTGTGAATATGCAAAAACAATGTCGGACTCCGTAGTTTTCTCTGGACCCCTCCCAAATCTGACCACTGATGACATGTTTAGCCGCATGTCATCATTTAATCGCTGGCTGTCCAGGTGGTATGCAGCAAACAATGTGGGTTTCGTTAATAATTGGCAAACTTTGTGGGAAAAACCTGGTCTTATTAGGAGAGACAGCATTCATCCCACTTTGGATGGAGCTGCTCTCATTTCTAGGAACCTGGCAAATTTTATTAGCAATTCAAATCCCTGACAACCCAGAGTTGAGATCAGCACTCAGAGTCGCAGTCCTATACGCTTCTCTGAGCAATTACCCACCCATAGTTTTCATAGTTTTATACAAACGGTGTCTGTCCCCCAACCACCTAAATTATCTAAATCTAAAATTAAACAAAGAGGAGTTGTGCATAACAACCTCATAAAAATTAAAACCTCTTCTGTGACAGAAAGACAAAACAAGAGAATTAAATGCGGACTGTTAAATATCAGGTCTCTATCGTCCAAAGCAGTGTTAGTAAACAAATTAATTTCAGATAATCATATTGATTTACTCAGTCTCACTGAAACCTGGCTGTGTCAAGATGAATATGTTAGTCTAAATGAATCCACTCCTCCCAGTCATAATAATACCCACATTTCTCGAGGCAGCGGCCAAGGAGGGGGAGTTGCAGCTATTTTTAACTCTAGTCTGTTAATCAACCCTACACCTAAACTAGATTATAATTCATTTGAAAGCCTCGTTCTTAGTCTTTTACATCCGACCTGGAAAACCTCGCAGCCACTTTTATTTGTTATAGTGTACCGTGCTCCTGGCCCATATTCTGAATTTGTTTCTGAATTCTCAGAGTTTTTATCCAGTTTAGTTCTTAAATCAGATAAAGTTATTATTGTAGGCGATTTTAACATTCATGTCGACGTTGATAATGTCTCCCTGGCTACCATGTTTATCTCATTATTAGACTCCATTGGCTTCAGTCAGGGTGTACATGAACCCACTCACTGTTTTAACCATACCCTCGATCTAGTTCTGACGTATGGAATTGAAATTGATAACTTAACAGTCTTTCCACAGAATCCCTTGCTATCGGATCATTATTTGATTACTTTTGATTTCTTTTTTCTCGATTACACGCCACTCAGCACCAGTTACTATACTAGATGTTTATCAGATAGTGCTGTTGCAAAATTTAAGGAAATGATTACTCCGTTGTTAAATTCAATACCAAGTCCTTCAGTAACAGAGGTTTCCCATGCCAACTTTAACCTCTCCCGAAATGATCATCTTGTCGATAGCGCTGTAGGCTCGCTGCGAACAACACTCAACTCTGTAGCTCCTCTTAAAAAGAAGTTAACAAAGCAAAGAAAGTTTGCTCCTTGGTATAACTCTCAAACCCGTAAGTTAAAACAAATATCGCGAAAATTTGAAAGGAACTGGCGATTAACCAAACTGGAAGAATATCGTTTAGTCTGGGCAGACAGTCTCAAAACTTATAAGAGGGGCCTCCGCAATGCCAGAGCAAACTATTACTCAGCATTAATAGAAGAAAACAAGAATAACCCCAGGTTTCTTTTCAGCACTGTAGCCAGGCTGACTGAGAGTCAAAACTCTATTGAGCCTTGTATTCCTTTAGCCCTCAGCAGTAATGATTTTATGAGCTTTTTTAATGACAAAATTCTAACTATTAGAGGCAAAATTCATGACCTCCTGTCCTCAGATAGTACCTATCTAAGCTCAAACACAGCTGTAAGACCTAATATATATTTAGATTGCTTCTCCCTGATTTCTCTTCAAGAATTGGCCGCAGTGATTTCTTCATCTAAATCATCAATGTGTCTCTTAGACCCCATCCCAACTAGGCTACTTAAGAAAGTCTTACCTTTAGTTAACACTCATATATTAGATATGATCAATATATCTTTATTAATAGGCTATGTACCACAGTCTTTAAGGTAGCTGTAATTAAACCTCTCCTATAAAAGCCCACCCTGGATCCAGAGGTGTTAGCCAACTATAGACCAATATCTCATCTTTCCTTTCTTTCAAAGATCCTTGAGAAAGTAGTCGCAGACCAGCTGTGTGATTTTCTCCATGATAATAATTTATTTGAGGAATTTCAGTCAGGATTTAGAGTGCATCATAGCACTGAGACAGCACTAGTTAAAATTACAAATGACCTTCTGATTGCTTCGGACAAAGGACTTATCTCTGTACTTGTTTTATTAGATCTTTGTGCGGCGTTTGACACAATTGACCATCAAATTCTGCTACAGAGACTGGAACACTTAATTGGCCTTAAAGGTTCCGCACTAAGCTAGTTTAAATCTTATTTATCTGATCGTTTTCAGTTTGTTCATATTCATAATGAATCATCCTTATGTACTAATGTTTGTTTTGGAGTTCCGCAAGGTTCTGTGCTCGGACCAATCCTTTTTACTCTACATATGCTTCCTTTAGGTAACATCATTAGAAATCACTCTGTAAATTTCCATTGTTATGCGGATGACACGCAGTTGTATTTATCTGTGAAGCCAGAAGAAAGTAATCAATTAACTAAACTTCATAATTTCCTTAAAGATATAAAAACCTGGATGAGCACCAATTTCCTGATTTTAAATTCAGACAAAACTGAAGTTATTGATCTTGGCCTGAAACAACTCAGAGACTCTTTATGTGATGACACAGTTTCTCTATATGGCACTGCTCTGGCCTCTACCACTGCCGTAAGAAACCTTGGAGTAACATTTGATCAAGATTTGTCTTTTAATTCTCACTTAAAACAAACCTCACGGACTGCATTTTTTCATCTGCGTAATATTGCGAAAATTAGGCCTATCCTGACCCGAAAAGATGCAGAAAAATTGGTCCACGCTTTTGTTACCTCAAGGCTGGATTACTGTAACTCTCTATTATCTGGTAGCTCTAGTAAGTCCTTAAAAACTCTCCAGTTAATTCAGAATGCAGCAGCACGTGTACTAACAGGAACTAAGAAACGTGATCATATTTCTCCTGTTTTAGCTTCTCTGCACTGGCTCCCTGTAAAATCCAGAATTGAATTTAAAATCCTACTGTTAACTTATAAAGCTCTAAATGGTCACGCTCCATCATATCTTAGAGAGCTCATAGTGCCATATTATCCCACCAGAACTCTGCGCTCGGAGAATGCAGGGTTACTCGTGGTCCCTAAAGTCTCCAAAAGTAGATCAGGAGCCAGAGCCTTCAGCTATCAGGCTCCTCTCCTGTGGAATCATCTTCCTGTTGTGGTCTGGGAGGCAGACACCGTCTCCACATTTAAGACTAGACTTAAGACTTTCCTCTTTGATAAAGCTTATAGTTAGGGCTGGCTCAGGCTCCTTGTTCCAGCCCCAGCTCCACTGTCTCTTGGGTTAACTCTTATTGCAGCGGTGCCTGGATAGTGTGACGTGTGTGGTTGTGCTGCTGCCGTGGTCCTGCCAGATGCCTCTTGCTGCTGCTGTCATCATTAGTCATACTTCTACTGTTATTATACACATATGATTATTGTCACACATGTATATTATCAGATATTAATATATTATTATTAATTATAATATTATTACTTTCATTAATGTTGTAAGCTACTGTCATTACCGTCTGTCCTGCATCTCTCTCTGTCTCTGTCTCTGTCTCTCTCTGTCTCATTGTGTCATATGGATTACTGTTAATTTATTATGTTGATCTGTTCTGTACGACATCTACTGCACGTCTGTCCATCCTGGAAGAGGGATCCCTCCTCAGTTGATCTTCCTGAGGTTTCTACCGTTTTTTCCCCTTTAAAGGGTTTTTTGGGGAGTTTTTCCTTATCAGCTGTGAGGGTCCTAAGGACAGAGGGATGTCGTATGCTGTAAAGCCCTGTGAGGCAAATTGTGATTTGTGATATTGGGCTTTATAAATAAAATTGAATTGAAATTGAATTGAATTGGGTTGCGCCCATGAAAAATTTGCCATATCTTCTCTGCCTATGCCAAACAGCTTTCTTTTGCTGTTGACTCGTGTTTAGTGTTGTTTGGTGCATTGGATGATTAAAGTCTGAAGAAAAAAGACATATTGGAACAGCCTGGCACCTCCTCCTCATCCTGGTCACCAGCCTGGTCACACACTGCCGTGGGATGGCATCCCATTCTTCAACCAGCATTTGTCACAACTCAGCCAACGTGGTTCGGTTGGTCACTCTAGCATGAACACCACGTGCAGTCTGTTCCGGATTGTCTGGGCAGAGAGCCGTCGGTCTGCAAAACTTGACTGCAAATCTGAAGAAGACTGCCTACATTCCTAAGTGCTGACAGGATGAGGAAATGGTCTTCTTGGGAGGCCCACTTCGCGGCCTGTCTCTGACATCCCCCGTTACATGGAACTTGGCCTTCAGATAGTACTAGGACTCACTCCAAATAATGCCGCAACTTGGTTTTGCAGAACCCCAGCTTGAAGTTGCCCAGATCAGTCAAACGTGGTATGCCAATTCTTGGAGCAGACACCGCTGACCACTGTAGCAGGGCCCATGCTCACAGGTGCTGATTGTCAGCACCTGGGGGTAACAGAAGCTCAAAACAAGAGTCAATAGCAACAGCAAAAAAGCTGTTTGGCATTGGAAGAGAAGATCTGGTAAGTTTTTCATGGGCGCAACCCACATACTCAGCTCTGCTGCTCATCCCACAAATGCATGTTCTTTACAAATGTGGCAATAGTTAAAAGGGAAATAAAAAGACTTTCCAGTAGTATAAGATTTATTGCCAAGAAGCATTGTTACAACAAAGAAATAATCTACCAAACACAAATTTCCTTACTTTTTGTGCTTAGTTTATAAGTAAAAAGTTGAGTTGAGAACATACACAGGCAGACGTTTTATTTTCATGCTTTAGCCATACAGTATAAATTGCTGGTAGACTGGCAGCATCATCAGAGAAATGTTTCAAATTCACAAGGTCATTCCTGACTCCTAAAATGTCCTGGGGCAGGACACTCAGCCCCTCCTCTCTTTATCCAACTCCCTCTGGATATGAGGCTGGGCTTTACCCACTAAAAATGTTAAATGGCACAGGACATACCTTGAAGCGAATGTTGTTGCTGACCAGGATGTTGCCCTTCATGAAGTCCCGTTCATTCTGCCGGTTTTCAGTGACCACAGGGAAGGCATGGTAAACTGTGGTGCGCAGGATACTGACCAGAGACTGGACCCGGGTGTGGGGGTACACATAGGTCAAATTGGGCTCCATGATGTCACTGGCTGTCAATCTTTGATAACACACAGATAACAGAAACACAGGAAGTGCACTGTTAGAATTCACCCAAGATGAGTATTTTTTGTAATGAAATAACTACTGAGAGACTGGAAATAAAACTATTCCCTTAATCCTCCTTCCTTCCTATCCTAAATTACCTGAAAGTAACACCACATTCATCCTGTCTATGATCCACAAATAAGTAAGTTTGTATTACAATCTCCTTGTTTATGGGCCCACATTGTAAAATGTCTCAACATGATTCTACTGTCACATCATGTTGATCATTGTAGCCTCATGTCTGCCTGTATTGTGAGTAAAAATATGCTAGTTGGTCAGACTTGGTAAAAAGAAAATGACGGGCACAGTCATTGCCCCCGGTAACCTGCTGTTTTTGGATGGAGACACTGGGAGAGGACTGGCAGGAACAGACAGTCCTGAGGGAGTTCTTAGAGAGGAGAGAAGCTTTAATTGACCTTGATCTCTGTTCAGTGTGTAAGTCCCTAACACTCCAACAGTCCTGATGCTAGCTGCTCAAACTTAAACCAACTAACAGGGCTAAGCTGCATAGAAAGTGTTGTGTGCAAAGCTGCCAGTTACTCTACATGAAATGAAGGTACACTGAAGTGCCCACCTGGACAAATGTAGGAAGTTAAGCTACAGCAACATGGCAAAAGTAGTTTAACTACGATAAAGTTATTTTTTCTTTAGATTAAACCAACTTCATTTCAAATCAATGCTGTCTCAGTGATCAATGAAACTGTCAGTCAAACAGATAGGCAGGCAATAAGTGTTATGTTAAATTGTTTTGTTTTTAAACCATAAGCTGTTCTCACTGCTCAAAAATCAAATTGGCAACAAAAAGAATCTTAAACTAATGTACAGCATACCACACTGTAGCATATTAACATCAGTTACAGTGCATGATTTGCAAATACTGGAGTAAATTATGGTTTTCTTATCTATTCTAGCTTTATTAATTTATTTATTAATTTATTTTCTGTAACCACTTATCCTTTTGGGGGTCCCAGGGGGGCTGAAGTCAATACAAGCTGACATTGGGCTTCAGCCACTGTACCGCCTGTTCTAGTTTTAGCTATTCATTTTTGAGTTACTTTTGAGTTATTGTTTGTAACCTCAGTCTTTATATGTATTTGTTTCCTTTACCTAAGGGCTACGCAACCCGTGGCTCTTTAGCACCTCTCCAGTGGCTCCATGTGGAGTTAACCAAAAAATTGAATAACAGTTCTTTTATTTAACATTTTAATGTTCATAAATCATTGTTGTAGGTTTAAAGCGATTCTTACAGTCTTCAGCTGTACAAATGTGAAGCCTATACACCAAATTAAAAATATGTTTTAACACTTCACTTCAACTAAAATGTGCATCATACATCTATGGCCTGGCCCCTTTTTCTCTAAATTTTAGAGAAAAAGGGGCCATTCGCATTTGACCCATCCCCTGAGGGAGTGGTGAGCAGCAGCAGTGCCGCGCTCGGGAATCATATGGTGAACTTAAGGTCAAAAAAGGTTGGTGTTTTAATGCAAGTAGCCATGTTTTTTAATATAATTTTAAAAAATGAAAACTTAATTCAGGTACATTTGTTTATGCTTCATGCATGAAGTTTATTTTTTCCTCCCTTGTGCTGACCCTTTCTTTCAAGAGCACCTTGTTTTTTCCTGAGTTTCATATGATACAGACAGTCCTTGGACACACCACTACCTCCTCACCTTTGCTGCTGATCAGTGTTAAAACTACAAAAGTATTATGTCAGAGTATTTAAAACCTTTCCACTTTTCCTCTGTTCTCTTTTCCCCCACCTATTTCCCCCTAAATGTACAGTATTTCATTTGTCTAATTCTTTCCATCAAGTAAACTCAAGCTTGTGTGTCTGTGTTTCCCTGCAGCAGAAATGTTGTAGGTATCAGCCCAAGGATTGGTACATGATGTCACTGTCATATGGAAGTGCCTCTGTCAGCTACACATGCACATCTGTGTATGGCGGTGCCATCACCTACTGGTGCTTAGCAGTTTCATTTCAGACTGCAGCAGAACGCTCCACAGCACTTGAGCTTCAAAAATGCTTGGGAAAATGTAGTTTGTGTGGAAGCTACTACACTTCTGGATCAATAAAAGAGCTAAGCTACTGAAAAGCTCTTCAACCCTTTGATCTCTGCAATAGAAATGTTCCATCAGGGCCTAGATCGGTATTTTTGCTAACTGTGATGCCATTTCTTAGAGCACCTTCAAATGCCTCATATTTCTAAAATCTGTGGAACCTCAGCTGAAAGGTTATGTAAGTCAATAAACCATAAGAATTATTAAAAGTATTAAAATTATCATTAACATGACATGAACATGTATAAACATGAAACATCTTTCTTAAGACTCCATAAGTTATTTGAATTTTTTTTTTTTTTTTTTTTTTTTTTTTTTTTTTTTATGAGCGGAGTGTAAAGGCATTGTAATGGATTCATTATTCATCTTGCTGGCACCAGAGCGCATTTTTGCACCACATGTGATGTGCGCAACAACATCATTATGAACATAGAACATGATGACATGGAAGACAGGAGCCTTAACTTTGTGCTACAAAAAAACTGAATGTTCTATTTTTTTTTTTTTTATTTAGCTCAATAAATACAGGATTATGACAATGATCTAAAAATTCCCAGGGGAAATTACAGTGTAAATATGGCAAAATACTACATCTGCACAGCAGATAAGGTAAGGTAACATGAGGATATGACGCTTTAAACCAAAAGCCTTAGCTTTTTTCTGCTAAAAGACTGAATGTTCTAGTTGTTATAGTTCTTATTTTTGATCTGTTTAAATGGAATCACACAAACAACAATCTCCTGCGGCCATCTGCTGTAGGTCAGTTTTTAAAGGGTTAATTCAGGAAATAGCAGTGCTACCACCATGCTACAGAAAAATGTACTTGTAGCATCACTACTGCCTAACACCGACACGCTATAACAGTGACATCATCAATCCAATAAAAGACTGCAGATGCAACAGATACCTGCTGCATTCAGATGGCTGTGAGGAGTCACCAGAGTCTCTTAAAGCCACACTGGCAGCCAATGCCAAGCATCATAAAATACACCCCTTTGGTTTCCCCGTGGTTGCCCCATGACATTTCATGTCACTGTCCTATTTCCAGCCTCGCTGCCCCCAGAATTTAATGCCCCCCCCCCCCCCACCCCACCCCCCCCACCCCCCCACGATTTTAAGCTAATGCAGAGGTGGAAGAAGTATAGATCTCTTAGTAAAAGTAGTAATAACTCTGCACGGTCGTCTGTTGATGAGCTGCAGCACGACACATCCAGTGTGTGTTAGGGGCGGCACTTGACACGTGTCACATGATGCACCACACTGCAGGGCGCCAGTGTGTTTTCAGCTTTAGTTTTGTTGTTTGTTAAACAACAAATCTTACTTGTCCATTTCAACCTCAGTCTCCCACTCCAGCAGTGGCACTCCTCTCAGCTGGATGTGGATGTCATAGATGCCCTTGTTGAAAAAATCTCCAGTCCATTTGGCAACCTGATAATCAACACAAAACCATTTACTACGTGAAACCCGACAGGAAATACACAACTGGATCATACACACCACTGAACTCATCAACACATCTCTTTACTTAATATTGTTGTCAGACAAACATGAAATAATTTCATATAATCCGATTCATTAAAACACAGCACACTGGTTGATAGTAGAAAATGTTGAAATATATAACATGACAGTGTACCATGAGAGTGATCATGATGGGCAGCCCGTATGTTATTTCATTGGTGGATTCAATGAGGATGACAGTCAGACTGATGGTCATTCTGACCACGCCTCCAAGGAAGGCGGCAGCTCCGATGAGAGCAAAGGTCCCGGAGTAGATATCCATTCCCAGTTTCCTAACAGAGGACAGACGCACATTAGGAACCAGTATGACTCCAGACTGTGGGGAATCAATATGTGATGAGAGTAGGGTACAACGGTACAACTATCTCCAAAAATATTGCTGTTTTATAACGATATTACACATTTATTGTTATTATCAGTCAATATGACCCTAAAAAGAAATGAAAACAGAAGGGTTTTGATATGGTTGAACAAACATTTTATTACTATAAATGAAACAAGCTATTTGTTAATGGAAGTATGTGTAAAAAGTCTCCTTTATAAAAATAAGTAAAATAAAGGTGAGATTCTTCATCCAGTTGCATTTTTTTCAATATTGTACATAAGCAAATGTACAAGGTATGATAACTGTCAACTTTTATATTACAGTATACCTTGAAGCCGGTATATCGCTGCAACCCTAAATTAGAGGAAGCTGAGGGGAGAAAGAGCAGGGGGAGGAATATACAGTGAGAATGTGTGAGGTGAAGTGCACACAGTTAGTATGCTAACAGTGATCGCTGTCTGCTGTGATAGCAGAGGAAGTGAAAAAGACTGAGACAGAGAAAATCATCTAGTTAGCACATTCCATCATGTGGACTGTAGACCTGCATGACCAGCAGGGATGTTCGGGTTCAAACACATTTGTACCAATGAATATTAAAAACTTTTTCATAACATTTAACCCCATTTCCATGCCTTTATTTACTGTAGGTTGTTTAAGAGGGTTCTTGCACCATTTTAAAAGTCAAATTGAATGCTTTTTAGGACCTTTTTAAGACCTCAACAAATATAATTTAAAATGTCAAAACGATTTCTTTGGTAGAAAATACACAATTTATTGCCTCCTACATTGGAAAACAAAACTTCACTTTTCACATTTTTTATCAATAATGTGCAATGTGCAAATTAAGAAACATTTTTCATTAGGGACCTTTTTTCCCAAATTAAGAGACAGAATAATAACAGTAACACTTACATCACTTAAAGCAGTAATGTACATAACTGTTTGAAAAACAACACAAATGTTATTACATGACTTAAAGAGAGAAACCAATGAACAGAGAGGTCCATTGTTTTGTAACATCCCAAATTCTCCTCAAGACATGTGGCATAGCTCTGTCGCTCTCTTCTCAATTTCACGGTCTAGGTCCACCAACTCCCCTCTCTTGTCCTTGCATCTTTTTCTCATTGAGTTGGATTTAGTGATGAGTTCTGCCATCTTGGTCCCTGCTGTATTCTCAGCCTTCTCTGCCAAGGCTATCTGCATCCTTCTCTAGAGTTTCGCACACACTTGAGATTGTTCTTCTTTTCTTGCATAGCTCTTCAAGCTCATCTTCAGCCCTTTTTCTCTTGTCCATCTGTTTTGTCTTTTCCTTTTTCTTCCTCTCATCTTCCAAGTTGATCCTGTACCGATTTGAGCACTCCACCACACATGCTCACGTAGTCACAGATTAGTCTCTGTGAGACTACAGTGTCCTTGTTCATATTGCACATCTCCATTATGGAGAATCCACGCTCCACAGTAGCTTGTCCATGGGACAGAAGCAGCAGCTTCTCCACAAAGCTCCAAAGTTCTGCATATCCATTCATGGCCTTATGCAGGAAGCTGTCAACTCGTGATTTTCCGTCCAACACACTGAAGGCCATGAATTCCTCTCCTCTGGCCTCACTGAAGAGGAACTGCTGAAATTGTTGTGCAATCTCATCACCTGCATTTAGATAAAGTAAAGCACATTTGTACTATTTTCCAGTTAAATATTAGGCCTACAGACATTTGTTATAACTCATACTAGGCTATATTTCCAATGATAAAATACAACTAAAATGATGAACTGCAAAATAATAGGCTAGTTAAACTTCTACATCTAAAATATGGCAATTTGCTGATCAAAATAAACCCTAAACTGACACAAATTAGACCACAAATCCCCATCTTTTAATATTTTTGCTTTTAGATGTTTTATTACATAAAGTGTATGAATCCCATGACCAAAATAGACATACATTCTGTCACTGTGAACTATGAAGAATTTTAGTGAAAATAAATGATTCCCCTTTTTGCTCCTCAAGGACCCCTGGAATCCACTTTTAAAACCACTGATTTAGGAGCCCAAAGACTCCCTTTGCTAAACACTAGGCATATTGTTCACATGTCCTATGTCTACACATATTACCCGCTGTGACTCCTCCTGACAACTTCTTGTCCTGCACAAATTTCATGATGAGGGCCTTCATTTTTTTGCAGGGATGTGTCTGGTTCAGCGCGCATCTTTTGGGGGTCCAGGCACATCATATTTCGGCCAGTGGGGTATTTCAGTGGGCACTTTAATAGAATGTTGTGACAAATTTGTGACAGAGCACTCTAGCTGTCTCGGATGAACAGTAACACATCACGCTCACTTCCACCACTCTGACTGCCTGACATTCCCTGACAAAAGCACAAAAGTCACAAGTGTCACCTGAAACATCAATTAAACTCTTCCTATGTGTAACTTACACTACACAACATTTGACAAATCCAGTTAATATGTCAACTGCTTGATGTCTAAACAATTCATCTAATCTCTTAATTTTCAACATAATTACTTCACTAGTCAAGTGACGTTGCAGCTGCTATAACACACTGTTGAAGTCATCTAAGATAATAAATGTTACCTTGAGGGCAGCTGTGGCTCCCATGCCAATGTCCACTTGCTTTGGACTGACCCAAAGCCTTTGGTCTGTCACATCAAGCTTGACCAGCTTTACTGGGGAAACATCAACCTGGACGTCTTGCTTTATGAAGTGTCTGAGAAGGCTCTGAAAACAGAATAGCACAGGCATAATAATAATAATTATTATTATAATCAAAATTAGAAAAAGTATTACATTATTTAGAATACTTACTACAAACATCAACATGCTGAAAACTCATTACTTTGTTTTATTGTTCATATCCTCTGTAAATAATGGTGCTTGAATGACTAAACCATTTATACATTTTTAGTAGTCATTAGGCCTACCCTGATTAGATCCTCCAAATCTCTGCAGGGTATGGGAATCATAGGGGCATCTGTCTGGTACTTGGTGAGAAAAGGTTGAAAACTTCTTGAGAGACTCATGAAGAAGTGCAACTTTGCCAGGATAATGGGATCCATCCGGGCTTCTGCGATGTTGTCATATGACGATGACCTTGGATTGGGGAGCTTCTTGGCTTTGACCTGATCCACATAGGTGACGATATATGGCCAAATTTCAATGGCTCTCTCCTCTGCTGGAAGGTTTTCCAGCCAACGATGTCCACAAAATGTCAGAGAAAATGTATCACACTTGGTCACTAACACAAAGGCTTCCCTCCTTGCAGGTGCACAATGAAACAGGTAGTGCAGGACTTTCAGGACTTTCTCAACTTGCCACACCCGAAGCCATTCTTGAACAAGTTGTGCATTGTGTGAAGGCCACAACTCCCAATTATTTGTAGTGTAGGGCTGTACCAAACTGCTCTCTGTGTTCCTCTTGTAAGAGTTCAACAAACTTCCAATTAACACTGGGCCCATCCATTGACAGTGAGAGCATGTTGTTCAAATTCAGCTCCTTTGTACCTTCCTGCACATTTGGAAAAAAAGAGGAAATCACCAATTCAATGTGCCAAGTAAACCACATTAGGTTAAGGGATGGTTCCATTAGTGTAATGATGACGATAATAATAATATTAATACTAATACTAATAATAATGGTTGTGCTTATATAGCACAGAGAGAGAGAGATCAAAAACATCCATCAAAACCCCTGACAACTTAATTGTGATAATAGCAATTATTCTTTTGTTATTATTTGTTATTCTAATGATTTCTTACTTATATACACATAGACACATACAGATACTAAATCACACACACACACACACACACACACACACACACATATACAATAAATAACAATACAATGCGGGCATACACAAACACACACACAATAATTTACATTAATCATTACATTATTGGTACCCTAGGTTTACTGCTTGAGGGGTGGGGGACAAATGTTGTAGAGACAGAAATGAAATGAAATTGCATAAATAAGATAAATAACATAAGGCTATTTAGTTTGTTTAATAAAAAGACATGGTCTAGACCTGTTCTATGGGAACGGTGACCTTATATGATCTCTGTTGTGATTTAGTGCTATTTGAAAAATAAAATTAAATAACCATACTAGATTTATCCCTAGGGCAGCTTTGCTGTAGTTCAACTTCTTCCAATGTAGTTTGTAAAGCTATGCTTTCAAAGAACTGCTGCTAATTGTAGCTGCCGTTAGCCAGTTTGTTATCTCAGTTAGCCATGTATCTAGCGGTCCTCTGCTGACTCTGCCCGGATAGTGAGCACTGAGAACCAGGGGAGTGTTGGTGTTTACACCGCTAGCATAGGGGCTTTGGACTGCACTAACGATACTCAATTTTACACCACACATAGTATAAATAGTATGCGATTTCAAACACAATCGTAACATTACTTACACTGAAATGTCCCAACATGGCCTTGGCTCTCGAGTGACCCCTGAACTCCGACCCATAGTAGCGGGAGATGACATGGTGTGTGTGCCGGTCTCATCATCAGTAGTCCAGAACCGCAAATGAAGGTCCATTTGTTTGCTCTTTCTCGATTTATTCATGCTTTCATCAAACATGATAACATATGCTTCTCACTAATTCTGCAGGAAAGCTCCTTCTTGATGAAAGAAGTGATGCCATATTTGGCGACATATGCCGTTTTATTTTCACCACAGGTGAATGTCTTTGCAACCTGCGAAATGGGGAACATGGCAGCAAAGACGCCACTTATGTCCTCGTTAGATTTAAATGAATTGTGCCTCATCGCAGTGTGGAGAACCCACAGTACCTCTGCCTTTTGTGTCTCTGGCAGTGAAATGAAGCTTCTCATAGCCGAATGGGAGGTGGTGATGGAGTCTGAACTTGTAACTAGACTTGCACCGATAATTTTTTGGGCCAATACAGATTTCCGATTTGCAGAGTGTTTGGATGGCCGATTCCAATTTCATTTTTTTTCAAACAACTTTACAGCACACAAGATATTGCAATATTTTATATCTTTCCTTTATTAGAACATTTTAACCAAGATTCAACCAGCTTTTCAAAAATCATCTCAAACAAACAAACAAAAACAGTGACACAGGTTAAGAAACATTTTCCTTTTTGCTCAAATATAACTTCAAGTACAGTATTAAAATAAATAAGTAAAAAAGGCATACATAAATAAAAACATAGATAAATAAAATAATAATTCTTGGTGTATAGCATTTGTAGATAATTTCTTGAATAGACAAAAAGTAAAAATATTGCCTGTGGAAAATTCACACAGGCCTTCAGGATGCGCCTGCCAGTAAGCGCGCAGACACACGCATCTTCCGCACGTGGACACGCGCTTCGACAGTTTCAAGTGGCACAGTTTAGCAGTGAGAGCTCCACAGTTAAGTTCAACACGGACAATTAACAACTTTCTCCTTCTCTCTTTTGATGTGTGTGCGTCAATGATTAAGGTGAGAAGCCGCCTGTGTTTCACTTACAGTAGAGTGAGTTTAATTTGGTTAGCATGTCAACTTTGTGTGTTTTTCAGTTTGTCTTTGTTTGTTGTTGTCATTGAAAATTAAAATATCCTTTCGAACCTGATACTCTGGCCGGAATCATTTACTCCATAGTTGTCCTACCCAAACCAGTGTGTCCCTGGGGTCCCCTTCCTCACATCACCCAAGCCGTGAGTTGCACATGTGCATGTGTGTGCGCTGCTGATATTACGCGATGTCAATCATGTGGCGCGCCAGGAATTTGACCGGCATTTTAAATCGGCATTTTAGACTGACTGGCTGGTCGCAGGTCATGGCTGATCACGTGAAAACCAGCCCGATTCCGAGCCCTGCCAATTAATCAGTGCAAGTCTACTTGTAACGTCGTGCTGCAAACAATACAGGGATTAGCCTGTCCCCGCTATGGCTCATTGCTGCCATGTACTGCTGGTGCTTTCCTCCTTTCTTATGTGACTCGACGACTTTGAGTCCCATGGTCCCTAAAGAAAAAGTCTTTTTTGACCGCTCACCTCGACAACAACAAAATGGCGACACACAGTCTTACGTCAACGTCTGTAGCTGACATACCGTTAAACTGATGTTCATAGCGGAGTCTCTCATTGACAACACTGTCTTTGTACTAAGTTAATCAAAAAAATACACGCTATTAGATGTTTTATGGTGGGCCATTGTGCTTTCCCATCAACCTTAAACGCACTGTCTGAAAATTTAATACCTACAGCAAATTAATGGTAAACTCAAGACAATTTAAGACCTTAATTTCCCGGATTTTAATTTCAGACATTTTAAGACTTTTTAAGGATCTGCAGGAACCCTGTTTAATATAAGTAATGTTAGACAATCATAGCACACTATCATGACACTCTTGCTCCAGTGTGCTTTGCCCTAAGACAGGCATTCTAACAAAAACGTAGTGTGGAATATGATATGGAATCCCTTTGTGTCTACACATACAGTAGACGCAAAGCTGGAACAGTATCTGGCCTTGCTACAACAGCTTTGAAATATGTGCTGACACTGGCATTCTGTTGAGTGGGTTTTGGTAGTCTTGATGCTTTTTCCCTTTAACATGGCTGACCAGAGCCCCATGTGCCAAGATCAAACGTTTTACTCTCACCCTAGTGAAAATAAGATAAGACCATCAGATGTGGAAGTCGTAAATTCAGGATGAATTCCTGAGTGGAGTTTCTCTTGTTAACCAACCTGAAATGTCTCCTGAAAGTAAACTATACATTTTATCCATGTTCTAAAATTGTAACTGTGCATAATCCTTGTTTTTTAGTTGAATATTTTTTTTCCACTCTTGTAGGTCATCGTATGAGTGTTCAATTTCAAATGTTTAATCCCTCATTTAACACAGAGTCATACTGCCATCTTGTGATGATAGTGTTGGGATTCACAGGACCACAGATGATTTGTCATTTGTTAAGATCTAAACTGGACAGGCTTTTCCCTCTCTGCATGCTCTCTGTCTTCGAATAAAGAGAGCTCTTTGACACTCATCTCCACAGGAGGTCATCTCACACCTCAGTGAGACACCACTCATCAAGCTTGACTGGGCAGTACTGTTACAGTGACATGCCCCTCTGTGATGTCACCAAACTCTAAGCTAAATTCTGCTCCTTTCAAACAGTCCTGCTCTCACTCTGGAAATGGGAAGCAGCCCACACCTCTTTCCTGCTGGGCCTGGAACAGCCCAGATGCTCAGGCCATTGCTCCTTGCCCTGAACCATCAAAGGTGGGGCTAATTGCTAACAGACTCTCTTTTTCCTGGACCACGACTTGCCAACCCTCAAGGTTGAGGCAAACCTGAACCAGAGAGGTTAGACTTGCAAGCACAAGGTTTGCAACTAGCTTTCCAGCAACAAGAAACTGAGTTAGCACCCAGCGTCGAAATCTGCAAGGACCCCGAGCAACTGGCTTCTGACTGATCAGAACCTTTGGAACAAGGACACAGCAAAGACTGCAGCTGGAACCACAGCTCTTCCCAGCCTGCTTGTGCCGGCTAACAAAGCAGTACACCACCAAGTGACTCTTTCTCCCATCCACTCAAGGATCGATAAAGTAACAACTGGGCATAGCTTTATCACAGATTTACAGGCTAAGCAAGACTGTTTAACTTGCTGTATGTGATTTAATGCTATCATTGAGGTATTGTTGTGATTGTTTGCATTTAGGTCATTAATTAGTTGGCTTCGCCAAGGCTAAGTGTTTAGTTTGCTAATACTGTTCACAAACAGATTCTTGCACACAACTAAACAATCTCTGCACTAATCCAGACCGTTTGCAACACAAATCACATTGACATAGACTTATTAACAAATATGCTTTCAACAGAGCTACACCCAAACAGGCATCTCAAAGTTCCTGCTTCTTTTCCTTTGTCTTTGTCCTGACCACACGGTCAGACAAACACCTTCCCCGAACTGAAGCCAGCTTTGATTCGGCCATCTTGTAGTTCTCTGTTGTCAGACATTTTGTTTTGTAGGCCTTTGATCACCACACCCGCCTTTGTCTTTCTCTCTCTCTCTCTCTCTCTCTCTCTCTCTCTCTCACACACACATGCACGCACGCGCACACACACAAACACACACACACACACACACACACACACACAGACACACACCAAGGTTGTATATAGTTAGTTAGAATTTGTGTGTTTGGTTTTGCTTTGCTACTTTGTGAATAAATATAATTCTTTGGAATCATGCCTTTAATGTTGCACAAGAGTGAATTTTGGTTGTTGTCATTAATTTAATTATTAATTGAAACTCCAAATTAATAGTTTAGCGTATTTTATGAGACTGATATCTTTAACTGGCTATCATTTTCCCTTTATGGGAATGATGCCCCACGAGGTGATTTAATATTAATTAAGTCACATTATTTAACATGATTATTAATTTTCATTAATTATTATTAATACTTATTAATTATTTCCAATAGCCAATTGACCCCAACATAACTGGTGCATCTGTGTGATGCCCTAATATGTTGATCACAACATATTTGGCGCTGCCATGTGAGACCTAAAATTATGTTCCCAACATATTTGGTGCCTCCGTGTGAAGCCCGAATTTAAATCCCTACATATTTGGTGCTGCTGTGTGAGACCTAAAATTATGTTCCCAACAATAGTTAAGAAGGGTTTCCATAGGAATCCCATATTATATTTCGAGTTAAGATATAGTTGCATTGATTAATCAACTTGTCTTTATTAATATGTGCATTCTCATTTTGTACGTGATGCAACTGCAGACTAGTTTGTAGGGTGTGTGCACAAAACATTTCATACTTGTGTTCTGCTGATATACAGTACAGGCCAAAAGTTTGGACACACCTTCTCATTCAATGCGTTTTCTTTATTTTCATGACTATTTACATTGTAGATTCTCACTGAAGGCATCAAAACTATGAATGAACACATGTGGAGTTATGTACTTAACAAAAAAAGGTGAAATAACTGAAAACATGTTTTATATTCTAGTTTCTTCAAAATAGCCACCCTTTGCTCTGATTACTGCTTTGCACACTCTTGGCATTCTCTCCATGAGCTTCAAGAGGTAGTCACCTGAAATGGTTTTCCAACAGTCTTGAAGGAGTTCCCAGAGGTGTTTAGCACTTGTTGGCCCCTTTGCCTTCACTCTGCAGTCCAGCTCACCCCAAACCATCTCAATTGGATTCAGGTCCGGTGAATGTGGAGGCCAGGTCATCTGCCGCAGCACTCCATCACTCTCCTTCTTGGTCAAATAGCCCTTACACAGCCTGGAGGTGTGTTTGGGGGGTCACTGTCCTGTTGAAAAATAAATGATGGTCCAACTAAATGCAAACCGGATGGGATGGCATGTCGCTGCAGGATGCTGTGGTAGCCATGCTGGTTCAGTGTGCCTTCAATTTTGAATAAATCCCCAACAGTGTCACCAGCAAAACACCCCCACACCATCACACCTCCTCCTCCATGCTTCACAGTGGAACCAGGCATGTGGAATCCATCCGTTCACCTTTTCTGCGCCTCACAAAGACACGCGGTTGGAACCAAAGATCTCAAATTTGGACTCATCAGACCAAAGCACAGATTTCCACTGGTCTAATGTCCATTCCTTGTGTTTCTTGGCCCAAACAAATCTCTTCTGCTTGTTGCCTCTCCTTAGCAGTGGTTTCCTAGCAGCTATTTGACCATGAAGGCCTGATTCATGCAGTCTCCTCTTAACAGTTGTTCTAGAGATGGGTCTGCTGCTAGAACTCTGTGTGGCATTCATCTGGTCTCTGATCTGAGCTGCTGTTAACTTGCGATTTCTGAGGCTGGTGACTTGGATGAACTTATCCTCAGAAGCAGAGGTGACTCTTGGTCTTCCTTTCCTGGGTCGGTCTTCATGTGTGCCAGTTTCGCTGTAGTGCTTGATGGTTTTTGCGACTCCACTTGGGGACACATTTAAAGTTTTTGCAATTTTCCGGACTGACTGACCTTCATTTCTTAAAGTAATGATGGCCACTCGTTTTTCTTTACTTAGCTGATTGGTTCTTGCCATAATATGAATTTTAACAGTTGTCCAATAGGGCTGTCGGCTGTGTATTAACCTGACTTCTGCACAACACAACTGATGTCCCAACCCCATTGATAAAGAAAGAAAATTCCACTAATTAACCCTGATAAGGCACACCTGTGAAGTGGAAACCATTTCAGGTGACTACCTCTTGAAGCTCATCGAGAGAATGCCGAGAGTGTGCAAAGCAGTAATCAGAGCAAAGGGTGGCTATTTTGAAGAAACTAGAATATAAAACATGTTTTCAGTTATTTCACCTTTTTACATAACATTTTTACATAACATTTTCACCTTTTTACATAACATAGTACATAACTCCACGTGTTCATTCATAGTTTTGATGCCTTCAGTGAGAATCTACAATGTAAATAGTCATGAAAATAAAGAAAACACATTGAATGAGAAGGTGTGTCCAAACTTTTGGCCTGTACTGTATGCGGTATAATAATCGTATTAAATCTAATTTGATGTTAAGAGTCGATTTTGACCATAATAGGAAGAGTATGCGTCTATCTCGCGTAATATGTTAAAGTATATAAAATTGCAAAATACAGTTCATTAAAGCAGCTGTGGGGAACTTTTTACCATTAATAAAACTGTCCCTAGTTCGTATCCCCCCCCCCTTGAAGATCCGTATATTTATTTGAACCCAACAGCGACAAAAAAGCCTTTCTCTATATGGCTATTTAGCGTAGCCTTGCTCAGGTCGGACACACAGTGGAAGTCAGCAAACCAGAACACGGCACCCGAGGCGGAAGTGATTCTGCTCGCCCGCAGCGGCCCGCAGCGATTAAACCACAGAAGAAGGAGCCGTGTTTACAGTGTTCTTCGAGTAAGCAGTGCGTAACAGGCATTGCCGAACACATAACACCTAACAGTTTTACCAGAGATGTATCTATGAGGACTTGGTTGTACTTTTGATGTCATGGCAGATAATGAAGGAGCATCATCTAAAATTATCTGTGACTGTGACCTTGAACACAAATATACAGCAGGCAGTTGTCCTCAGTTTATAAGAAATTCAGAGCTACACCAGAACATTTATGAACAGGTCTTACTTTACTACTAATTTGTGAGTAACGTTAGCATGTTTGCACTAATTACTTGGGCTGACCTAACGTTAGTAGCGTTAGCTTTGCAAGCGAAGGCTGCAGGTAACAGCTTTGCTGTGTTAGGATTATGTTATGTCTTCACTGTGTATCTTCACATAAAAGAATACTCTGACGATTTGGGAGTTATGCCCTTTCTCTATTATTTTCATATTGAGACAACATTATCGCTATCTTTTTTGTGTCTGTACGTCCAGTGGCTGGGTCTCAGCGTTTAGCATTGAGCTTAAAGGGGGTCAGTACGTCCTGCGCTGTGATCTGCGGAGGGATACACCGGTGAGCGGGCACAGACGTAGCTTGCAAACAAAACTCAGCTGTTTATTTAGCCAAGCGATATCTCCGGATTTTAGTAGCTGCAATGGACGACTTTGAAAGTGATTTTGAAGAGTTTCTTGTAGTGGACACAGATCCAGAGCCATACCTGTTTGAGCCGGAGTACACAGATGAGGAACTCCACGTGTTAGATGCTGAGCGGGCGAGAAGAGAGGCTGAATCCTCCGCTCCCATTTAGTTGCACAGAATGGGATTCGGTGCTACCATCATTGGGGAGATATATCATCAGGAGGAAAACCGCCGTAGAGAATGCATCACGAGGAATGAAAACTTTGCAGCAATCACTAATCCTGGCGTGATTGAAACTTTTTTTCATGTTCCTAAGATGAACTGGAAAAAACGCCCCAGGCCTGCAGGAGCTGAGGAACAGCTTTCAGTCGGGTGAGTAATATCGTCCGTGTCGTCTCTTTGTCTGCTTTTACCGAGTGACCTAGCGTACCTGTCCCAGAGCCAGCTGCAGCTGTTGCTCACCGGTGTATCCCTCCGCGCAAGATGTACTGACCCCCTACAAGTGCCATGCTAACCGCTGTCTAAATATGAAAATGATAGAGAAAGGGCATAACTCCCAAATTGTCTGAGTATTCTTTTCACATAATAATGCGGACTCAGCAGATGACTTGTTAACTGTTTATTCCTCCTTACACCGAACGTACACAGCTGCTTCTCATTGTTTCCAGTAGCACAACAACGGCTACTACATTACCCAGAAGAACTTGAGGCTCACACTACTACAGTAGCCTTAGTAGCTCAAAATACACAACAGATTAGATTAGATCAGAACAGAAACCTGACAGGAGAATTTACTGAGTAATTTTGCTGTTTCCACTAATTACTTGGACTGACCTGGCGTTAGTTAATCCTCTCGCTCTCCAAAACAAATGCATGCGGTAATTGCCGGCTGCAGTCGGAATTTTACGACACCAGGCTGTGGGTGTCAAACTGCTTCGACCAAAGGGGCGCTATAATCAACGAAAATGAATAGTTCCTCACAGCTGCTTTAAGTTTCCTCCGAAATCAAGTAATGTCTAAACCAAGAGACCCGCCTTGCCTCAAAAACGCCCACTCAGCCTGGTCAGATAAAACTAGTGAGTTTGGCGCATCTCCAGACTTTTTACTTTACTTTTACACTTCCCTCTTTTAACTACTTTCCTTTACTTTCCTTTTACTTTTCTCTTCTTTCTTTTTGCCATCCTTCCTTCTAGTTATACTCTTTATGCTTTAACCTGTTACGCTCTTATACTCGGTTGCTGCGTAACCCTTTCTTTTCTTACGATCGAAATTCTTTTAAACTTTTAGGTTTTGCTCGCCACGTCCAAGATTGTAGTCTGTCCTGAGTTTTCTTGTTTTTGGCTGTGCCTTCAGTAACATTATACCTGAAGCGACAAAGCCGGCCAATTGCAAAATTTTTTATACGCCTTAATAATAACTTTGACAATAATATTGAACGGCTGACGAGACAACCTTACCTGGGCTGACGGGCTGACGTACTGCGGTAAGCGTGTTGTGCCATTTCCGATGTTTCTGTGATAGCATTTCTGTGCTGCTCTAGCGAACTCTTACCGGTTTGTTTTCTGTTTTTTCTCACTTCAGTTGCTTAACATCTACTTCACGTCTTAACCTACACTAGTTCTGTTTAAGCACTAGGACTGTAGTCAACCAAAGAAAATCTTGGTCAACTAAAGTTGTACACAATCTTCAACTAATTGATTAGTTGTGGAAAAAAAAAAAAAGAAAAAAATTGCATGTTAATTTTACTTCTGCGGTGGTGTGTCTGCGTCACTCTGCAGTTACACCTCCAAAACACTAATCGGCGGTGAACGGCTGTGTTAAGTGCTGTAAAGTTTAGTTGATTCAAAACACACATTAAGTATGGCTTAATAGAGACAATATCAAACACAAGTATGCAAATCAGCTTCACTATAACTCGCACAATTCACAGACAAACACTTGTCTTTATCTGGACACATTTCCCCACCAATACAAGATGCTAACGTTATTAGTCAAGTCTATGGCATTTTACATTGTATAAATTAGCCTAGCGTCTAGTGATCTTTTCCTCTTCTCATATAAAACCAGGGGCAACAGCAACATTTAACAAAGGTAAGGGCACATAATTTGGCTCCATCACAAATCACAAGGTTCACCAACAAAACAACCGTTTTTATACTAAACATGTTCTGGCCCCTGTTTAGTTACTCGTCCTTTACTGACCCCTAGTGGACACTTTAGGTAGTGCCTTTTCTTAAGTTTTGTTTTATCGTCCATGTTGTTGAGGGAGGAAAGCAGTAATTTGTGCCTGTTTGTGTGTAATTTATTTGAATCTCACCTTTTGTTTTCCTTTCGTTTTGCGTATTTTGTATTGTTTTGCGTATCTGGAACTGTACTTGTGAGTGTAAGAATTTTAAAAGAATATTTTGTCTGCACATGATTTTAAATATTAAAATAGCCCTCCAGAGGCAGATCAGTACGTCAGTCATTTTTCTTTTGATTACTGAAATGTTTAACCACTAATACTTAGCCGTATTTTAAGTGTAACCCTTCACCATAACATACACCTAGTGTTTTTATCAGTAAAAATGGAACATTTTTCACACATAAAAAGCACAAAGATGTTGAAATCTAGGCATAAACTGCCATCAGAATTCACCAGATTGATGCCTTTAAATCAAATACAAAATTTTCTCCCAGGGGAGCATGCCCCCGGACCCCTTTACACATATATATATATATCTTATTGTTCAGACTTAGATATTTGACCGTACTTGTATGTGCCCCTGTATCAAAAGGACTGGCCCTAGCTTGGCCCCCCCATTGAAATTGGCCTAGAACCGCCACTGCTGTACACGGATATATGCTTTGTATTGTATTTTTCAGTTTTACAAAAACGACCACCAGTAAAGCCACATCTTTCTCAAGAACACGGTTTATTGGAGTTTTTGTTCGCTATCTGTCTAGTCTTGCTCAGAACGCAATTGTGAGGACAGAATAAAACACGTTTTCCAAGCAAATACAACATGCTAACTTTATTAGCGCTGGCCTATGGCATTTTACATTGCATAAATTAGCCTAGCAGCTAGTGATCTTCCCCTTGTCTCATATAAAGCCAGGAACAACAGCAACATTTAACAAAGGTAACTGCACACAGTTTGGCTCCATTACAACTCACGGGATTCACCTACAAAACAACTGTCTTATACTAAACACGTTTTCCAAACAAATCCAACATGCTAACGTTATTAGCACCGGCCTGTGGCATTTTACATTGTATAAATTAGCCTAGCGACGAGCGGAGATTTCCTCTATGAAGCCAGGATGAATCCCGAAGTATAAATCCCTAAAGGATAAATCCCACACAAGACTTAAAATGCTACTTTAGTCGAGGCTTTACTGTCTTCACAATTTATTGTTTCTCATCTGTGAAATACAAGTAAATACAAGCTTTGTTCCCATTGAGGGAAATGGTGTCAGTGTACAGAAACTGACAGGAGGTCTAAGTCACCACGACACTGAGCGTAGGGTGGGCGAGTTCAACGTTGTGTAAACAAAAGGGGCGTTTTGAAAACACCCCCATTTTCACAGCCAACTTAGCCTTTTTTATTTATTACTAGTGGTAAATAACTGTTTGTAAGCTAATTGTGATTTTACCGCCTGTTTATCAAGATCACAAGATCTCGCGAGAACTTGTTTTCTGAGACGGACAGGGCTCAAACAAAGTTAATTTTCTCTTGATCTGTGCGGATGAAAAATGCAGCTTTAGTGTCAGAATGTTGGTAAGATGTGTGGCTTGTGGAAAACAAACCCAATATTTACTTTAGTGACTATAAGGCGAAAGAATTGACCATAAATTGTGATCACGTTCATTTTCCTCATTGATGGCAATACATTCAGAGCTGCCGCAAGTCTCCTACGGGGGCGTGGCGCTGACGTCACTAAATCAGGAAGTGAGCTGAGTTGGGTATCTCGCTTCATCCAATATCTCTGGTAGCACTTTTCTCCTTATGAAAGTAACACAGAGAGAATGAGAATTTGGTCGGACAAGAGCATAACGACCAAATAATAGACCAGTCGACCAATAGACTACAGCCCTATTAAGCACCTATAGCTCTCCTCTTTCTAACAACTTTCTTGCTAATCTTAGCTGTTGTTTGCACGTTATTAGCCTTGTTAGCTACATTAGCTCAACACTTAGCGATGACTTCTCCTTCTCCTACTCTTTCTTGCTCGGTGTGCCAGATGTTCAGTTATGCCTCTGCCTCCTTTAGCAACAGTGGTAAATATAACAAGTGTAGTTTATTTGCTGTGTTGGAGGCGAAGCTTAGTGAATTGGAAGCGCGGCTCCGCACCATAGAAAATCACTCTGTAGCTGCGGTAGTTAGCCAGCCCCCTGTAGCCGGCACAGACCCACATAGCATAGCCTCTGCTAGCAGTCCCCCGGTAAACCCCGTGCAGCAGGGGGTTGGGTAACTGTCCCGGTGAAGCGTAGTACCAAGCCGAAGCCCACGGTTCTCCACCAGCCTGTTCATGTTTCCAACTGTTTTTCCCCACTCAGCGACACACCCGCTGAGCCTCTGATCACTCTGATCATTGGCAGCTCTATTTTGAGAAACGTGAAGTTAGCAGCACCAGCGGCCATAGTTAAATGTATCCCTGGGGCCAGAGCGGGCAACACTGAGTAAAATTTAAAACTGCTGGCTAAGGCTAAATGTAGATTTCATAAGATTGTTATTCACGTCGGCGGCAATGACACCCGGTTATGCCAATTGGAGGTCACAAAAATTAATGTTGCTATGGTGTGTGAATTTGCTCAAACTATGTCTGACTCCATAGTTTTTTCTTGACCCTTCATGTCATCATTTAATCGCTGGCTGTTCAGGTGGTGTCCAGCAAACGATGTGGGTTTTGTTAATCATTGGCAAACTTTCTGGGGAAAACCTGGTCTGATTAGGAGAGACGGCATTCATCCCACTTTGGATGGAGCTGCTCTCTCATATCTAGAAACCTGGCCATGTTTATTAGTAATTCAAAACCCTGACAACCCAGAGTTGAGATCAGTCTTACATGCTTCTCTGAGCTTCTAGTGCAACTCATAGTACCCATAGTTTTATACAAACGTCCCCCGACCACCTAAATTATCTAAACCTAAAATTAAACAAAGAGGAGCTGTGCATAACAACCTAATAAAAATTAAAAGCTGTTCTGTTGCAGCCATTTTTAACTCTAGTCTGTTAATCAGCTCTAAACCTAAACTAGATTATAATTCCTTTGAAAGCCTTGTTCTTAGTCTTTTACTTTCGATGTGGATAACCTTGCAGCCACTTTTATTTGTTATAGTGTACCGTGCTCCTGGCCTGGTTTCTGAATTTGTATCTGAATTCTCAGAGTTTTTATCCAGTTTAGTTCTTAAATCAAATAAAGTTATTATTGTAGGCGATTTTAACATTCATGTTAACGTTGATAATGACTCCCTCGTACTGCGTTTATCTCATGATTAGACTCCATTGGCTTCAGTCAGGGTGTACATAAACCCACTCACTGTTTTAACCATACCCTCGATCTAGTTCTAACGTATGGAATTGAAATTGATAACCTAACAGTCTTTCCACAGAATCCCTCTCTATCAGACCATTATTTAATAACGTTTGACTTCTTTTTATTTGATTACATGCCACTCAGCAACAGTTACTATGCTAGATGTTTATCAGATAGTGCTATTGCAAAATTTAAGAAAAAGATTCCATCAACGTTAAATTTAATACCATGTCCTTCTGTAACTGAAGTTTCCTATACAGACTTTAACAAACGACGAACTGATCATCTTGTCGATAGCACTGCAGGCTCGCTGCAAACGACACTCGACTCTGAAGCACCTCTTAAAAAGAAGTAAACAAAGCGAAGAAAGTTTGCTCATTGGTACAACTCTCAAACCCAACAATTAAAACAAATATCGTGAAAATTTGAAAGGAATTGGCAGTTCACCAAACTAGAAGAATCTCATTTAGTCTGGGAACAAAACGTATAAGAGGGGCCTCCGCAATGCCAGAGCAAACTATTACTCAGCATTAACAGAAGAAAATAATAACAACTCCAGGTTTCTTTTCAGCACTGTAGCCAGGCTGACTGAGAATCACAGCTCTATTGAGACATGTATTCCTTTAGACCTTAGCAGTAAAGATTTTATGAGCTTTTTTAATGACAAAATTCTAATTCTACTGCAACTATATAAATTCATGACCTCCTGCCCTCAAATGGAACCAATCTGACCTCAAACACAGCTGTAAAACCTAATACATATTTAGATAGCTTCTCCCCGATTTCTCTTCAACAACTGACTTTGCAACCAGCAACACACTGTGACCCCTGGGTCGTTGCGCACACACAGTCACCACTATCAGAGGTGATACATGTGCTGCTAGCTTTATATACTCAGGCTCTCCTTGTATTTGTATGAGGTTTTGATACTGCCACGGTGTGTAACCACTGTTCCTGCCTGCTGTCCTAAAATAAATTCACTATTTGTGTGTGTGTGTATGTGCGCTTGCTGTGCGCATCTGCTACTTTTCAGTTACATTTTTTTGGCTTCCCATTCCTGCTTGGCTCGTGTTTGGGGATTTTAACAGTGTGGTATTATCTCAACTGCTCTGTTACAGCAGCAGGTATGTTATGTGAGTGGAGTCTTTCACCTGACCAGAGGAAGAATTTAAATCTGTCACACTAGTTAAAGTAACTAATACCACCCTGTAAAAATGATCTGTTACAAGTCAAATTCAACACAAATTCCTGCATTTAAAGTGTTACTTAAGTAAAAATATGTGAGTGTAATCAGGAAAAACTACTTGTATATGAACTGCAAAAATAACCCGTGACTGTTGTAGTCTGCTACTGTTTATAATCTCATTAGATGATTCTGACTCATGCATTCATGTAAAAGCAGGATTTTACTGTTGTAGATGGTTGAGGTGGAGCTCATTTTGACTTAGATGATTACCAAAGTAAAGTTGGCGGGGGGCAGTGCTCAGCAGGAGACTAGACCCACTAAGAACTGTGGTGGAGAGGGCCACATTGAACAAACTGAAAGCTATAATGGACAATAGCAGACACCCTCTCCACAGCCTCCTGGAGTGACAGAGGAGCAGCTGCAGCAGTCGGCTCATCTCACTGTGTTGCAGAACAGAGCGTTTCAGGAGATCCTTCGTCCCCACTGCAATAACACTGTTTAACACCTCCTGAATCCAGTCACACACACCTACACACATCACATATTAGCAACAACTGGCGGGACTGTGGAATGGACAATTTTATTTTATTATAGTTTCTATTTATGCATTTATTTTAACTTTATTTTATGTCTGTTTTAATACCACTGTGTTGTTGTTGATGAAGGGAAGTGTGGTTGTTCTTCGTCTTTTATGACCTGCTGGACAGCTGAATTTCCCTTCGGGGATGAATTAAGTTCTTTCTATTCTATTCTAGACGTAGTTTGAGAAGAGAAAAACTCAGATTTGTACTTACATTACCTGAGTAAATGTTTTTAGTTACATTCCACCGCTGGGTACAGTTTATGTTATAATATCTTTATGAAATTGTGAGTATGACTTGACTTGTGACTTGCTTGACTTATAGCAGGAAATCGACTTGGCCGGCTTGATTTTCACCACAGTGACTTGGACTTGGTGACTTGTTATCCAAATTACACATAAGTGTTTTTTTTTCTCTCTTTTTTTGAAAAAATAGGTAAACATTGAAATAACTATAAATATCTAGGCAGGATATTCATTTTGATCGATTGAACTCTGCTTGCTAGAGAGAGTGGCAAGTTATTCCACCTCTGCACATCATTTTTCACTTTGGTAGTTAAAGCAACAAAAGTCGTTAAAATTAGTCAAGCAATCAGTTTCTTTGTGGAGAACAATACAACAGAAGGTTAACACCTTCTGTTTTATTGGTCAATATCAATTTCTTTGTGGAGACCAATACAACAGACGGTTAATACCTTCTGTTTTATTGGTCTTGTAGTGTAAGAGTTAATCCCTAATCAAGTAGAAGTGTTATACCGCATAAGTTGATTATGAAACAAAAGCCACATAACCATCATATAACCATGTTTTATGTATAAGGTCTTATAAAACCGATTGAAATGCATCTATATGTGTTAAAGCACTGTTATACATGTCGAAGTGTTCACAATACAGAGTTATGAGCTGACACTGTATCCACACTAAAGAGCACACATATAACCTATCATGTTCTGTATAATGATAACACACACACACATTCAAATGTTTGTATCACCTGATGCACAGTTAAAGGTTTATATTGCATAAGAGCACAAGGGGCTGCATAAAGAAGGTCCCTAAGATTCACATGTTTTTTTAAAAATAAAGTGAAAGCAAATCTAAAGCTAAGGGTGGAAGATTTGGGACATTCCAGGTTCAAAATGAAAGTGATACACCATTAAAAACGGGCTTGTTCAAGATTGGACAAAAAGAAAAAGGTTGCCACCAATAGCTTTGGATTGGAGTGGGATGGATTAGCAGAAGGAGGTGGAGACTCTACCCAGTCTCCACCAGCATAAAAGCAGATGTGCTGAGAGCTAGTTTTCAGTCCTGCTCCAGGGCTTGACTCATGAGTTGTATGTGTTGAAGCTTGTGAACACATTAAACTCGATTGCATCGGACTCTGCCTGTCTCCAGTGTTTCTGAGGACAAGGTCGGGAGCCTCCAGGCCCAATTCCAGGCACCGATTTTTGCCTCTTCAGTCTCCACAAAGAAATTGATTGCTTGACTGATTGATTGCTCTGATTTGTTTAAACAGAAGGTTAATACCTTCTGTTTTATTGGTCTCCACAAAGAAATTGATTGCTTGACTAATCGTATTTCATAATTTGCCATCCGATAACAATGTGGAATCAAATCTCCAAGGGTAATACTTTCTCTGTTCATTTTCAAACTTTAAATTAAGTTTAAGAGGTGAGTGATTAGAAATAACTATAGGAGAATATTCAACTGATGTTATGGAAAGGAGCAATGTATTGTCTATTTAAAAAAAAAAAAAATCTATCCAGGAATAAGATTCATGTCTTTGCGAAAAGTGTGAGTATTGCCTACCAGTTGGATGAAGAAATGTCCATGGGTCAATGCTGCCACACTGATCCATAAAGGTGGATAGGGCCTGGGACAGCTTGGATGGTGAGACCTTTCTAAAACTGGACCTATCTAGAGTGGGATCCATCACACAGTTAATATTGCCTCCAAATATTAGCCTGTGGGTTTCCAAATTAGGAACTGATGAAATGAGTTTTTTCTTTTTTTTTTTTTTATAAATTCTGCATCATCCCAATTTGGAGCATAGACACTTACAAGGACCACTGGAATATGGTTAAGGCACCCTGTTACTATGATAAGCCGACCATTAGAATCACACACAGTATTGGAATGGGTGAAATTAAGATTCTTATTAATGAGGATAGCTGTACCTCTTGTCTTAGAGTTAAAATTTGAGTGAAAAATGTGCCCTATCCAGGGTGTACTGAGATATTGTTGGTCTACTGTACGCAGATGTGTCTCTTGTAAAAATGAAATATCTGTTTTAAAGTGTTTCAAATGAGAAAAAACCTTTGCACATTTCACCTGACTATGCATACCCCTCACATTCTATGAAATGGAACGTGAGGAACAGAACGTCCAGTTTTCCCTCTATTTGAACCTGAACCATCTGTCATACCAATCTAATATCAATAGAAGTGTATAACAATATTAAAATATGAAAAACAATATTGTGCATGCATGTGGACATGGATAAGTAAGCATAAGAAAAAAAAAAAAAAGGGTCGTCATGCTTCCAGAACGTGCACGTACATACACGCATGAGTACACGTGTACACACACACACACACATACACACAAAGACACATACAGTTACCTTGCTGAGGTGAGTGAGCTTGAGGGCCTAAAGGCAAGACGCAGCCATTATTTCCATGATGATTCAGAGTCAACAAAATTAATGTCTGATGTGGAAATACATATCTAGTCCGTTCCTCCGTGTTGCCTTGTTCAGACCATCAGATTATAAAGATGTTACACTAATAATTGTTAAAATAGTTTTTTTAATAGTTCTGATCAGTATGCAGTTCACGAGTCCCTCAGTCTGTAACGTAAGGTCTCAGTTCATCTTTTCCCAGAGCTTGAAGTCCGTATAACTAAAAATCAATAACACAAAATATAAAAGTCCATAACAGGAAGGAGACATCCTCATCACAAATATGTGTCCCAATATGATATGTCCAAGTTAATCGAAATAAATCAATCAATAAATAGAAATAAAAAATATAGAGCCTATATATAAAGAAAAAAAGTAGAGTGGAAATGCAAAGAAAAACAAAAAAACAATAAATTACAGGTGTTTCAGCATTTGTCCGTGGTCAAAGAAGAGGGAAAAGAGAAAAAGAGTTGAAAGAGAAAAAGGAAATACTCTATGGACCTCACGTGAGCCATACCTGTTGCAGAATAATTATTTAGCCATATTACTGTTGATGAACTTCTCGGCTTCTTCTGGAGTATTGAATTGATGTTTCTGCGTCTTTCACTGTAACTGCCAACACGGCCGGAAAGTGTAGTGTGAACGTGATGCTTTCTTTGTAAAGCTTGGATTTCACCTCATTGAAGGCTGCGCGCTGATTAGCCAGGTTGCGGCTCATGTCTGGAAAAAGATAGATCTTGCGACCTTGATAAAATAGTTGCCCACGTTTCTTCGCCAAGGCCAGCACCTGGTCCCTCCGTTTACAGCGTGTGAAACAAATGACAATGGGTCGAGATCGTTGTCCGTCAGCTGGTTTGGCTCTCCCCACACGATAAGCGGCATCCAGCTCTGGTGGACATATGGATGATTCATCTTGTAATACATCAACAAAGAGTGCTAATGTAAAATCTGTGGTTGAGCGACCTTCACAATCCTCAGGCAAATTAATTAATCTCAAACAATAACGTAGCATGACATTTTCAAAGCCTGTTTTTTGTTTGAGATAAGTGTCATCTGCTTGGAGTTGCTTCACCTGGGTTTCGAGGTTAATCAGCCTGTCGCTGTGGTCAGAAAGAGCCGTTTCCATTGCAATCAAACGCGGTCCAAAATCTTCAACCTTGGCCTTGACTGCATTCAAAGTTTTTTTTAATTGGAGTCAGTGAAGCCTGTATATCAGCAGAGATCGCAGTTTTATTTTTCTCCAGCTCGGCAACCAGCTTGGTGATGGTCAGCACAGCACCTGGTGCAGGTGTGTTGGATCTCGTTTGCACGCCACCTGCGGCGTTGTTCGCAGTTTGTCATTTCTCTGGCTTTTCTGAAGACATTTTAAGTTCTAAACACAGCGTCTAAACACAATGTATATTCAAAACTTTCTCTAACCAATATTCCCCTTAACTTTCTCCTTAAAGTAGTAGTTCAGCAGTCTGGGAAATGTACTTATCCATTTTCTTCATGTCTGTATTTCTCATGTCTATTTGTTTAGTACGGAGCTGGAGTCAAGACGCGGTTAGCCTAGCTTAGCTTAAAGCTTAAAGCTTAAAGACTGTAGGCAGGAGGAAACAGCCAGCGTGGTTCTGTCCAAAGTTCACACTGTTTGCAACCTAACATATAAATTGTGTTGAAAATTCTTCTCTTCATCAAAGAATTACATTTTGGCAGAAGAACTCACCTACAAGCTAACCTAGCAGGTATCACACATCCAGCAAACACAAAGCAACATGATCATTCCTTTGGAGTGTTTGTGTCTACCTGATCAATTTCAGATCAACATTCCCCCTCTTTTAGCTCTGTTTTTGGTCTCCACAAATTCCTGGGAAAATTAGAATAAGCACCCTGCAGTTGTATGCCTCCATGCACCAGTCAAGTTTCTCTCACAGTTTACATCCAATCCATGTCTGTGAAAACATGGATACTTCACAAACAACCCCACCCCGAGCTGTGTCCCCAAAAATCTCATCAGTTCATTGTTGAGTCTAAGTGAGTGGTTGTGCCAAATTTTAAGAAATTCTCTCAAGGCATTCTTGAGATATCATGTTCACAAGAATGAGACAGACAGGGTCACAGTGACCTTGACCTAGGACCATGAAAAACAAATCAGTTCATTGCTGAGTCCAAGTGTACATTTGTGCCAAATTTAAAGAAATTCCCTTGAGGCATTCTTGAGATATTGTGTTCACAAGAATGGAATGAGCGTATGGATGGACAGATGGACGTACGGAAGGCCAGCCGAAAAACATAATACCTTAGGCCATGGCTATCCTTGGCACAGAGGCATAAAAATATCTGCCTTTGTAGCTGCTGAATGCATCCATTACGTTCACCTGCTTGCCTCTAACCAATGACACTGGTCATTTGTGACATATTTTGCCATATTGAATACGATTCTGACTCATTTTGATATTTGTGACATTTCATAGTCACTGGGAAAAGAAGACAGCAGCCAAACACTGGTCATTATGACTTTAGGAGAACATTGTTCTTACACTTTGAGGATGTTGGCAACCAGACGCCCAAAAGCCGCCCCACAGAGCAGCGAGGGGACGAAGAGGCCGCTCGGTACAGACACACCGTAGGTCCAGCAGGCCAACAGGAAGTACAGCAGGAAGAACACTGACAGAGTCACAGGGCTGAAGGTACCTGACAGGAAGAACAAGATGCAGCTGTTCAATATGACCAGTCAGCAAATGTCTTCTACTGCCTACATTCTTAGCACTAGAACAGATGGCAGCATGAGACAATGGAAACATGAGTAATGCTGCATAATAAATTCATTTTTTTTTTTATTATATTCATCAAATTTGTATATTTAACAGGCTTCGCAATTTCACTAAATCTGCACTTTTACAACTTTTTTATTTTACTGTACTTTACTGTTACTGGCAGAAATGGACTTGGCTGTGCCACTAAATGGAGATCTATGTAAAAAGTATGTGAATACAAAGCATGAAGGTGCGATGTACAGATTGCAAGATATGAACTAAAAGCTATTTGATTTTATTCAAGTGTCTTCCTATAGTCATGAAAATACTAATAATCCCAGCAAAACACCATGCTTGGACCCCCAATAAAACTATAAACAAAAAATGCACACAATGAAATATAAACTATGCACCTTAAGTGCAAGAAAATTCAAGGGTGTACTTTTACAAAGGACACGATTTATCTAACAAAGAGCTGTTATGAATGCGTGTTTGTGTGCATGTGCGTCTGTGTGAGTGTGTGTGTGTATGTGTAGGTATGTGTTCATCTCACCATCCTGGTGGAAGAGCTGGTGGATGGCAGCCTCCTGTGGGTTGAAGAACAATGTGGCCATGTCATTGTAGGTCTTGTTGGTGCAGAAGAACTGGCGAATGGTTGAGTTGATATCCTCGCTGCCAGACAGCTGAAAACAAACTCACAAATTAATCCGAGATAATAAACACATGATGCTAAGTGTAGAGAGTCTGGTGAGATGACTGTGGTGTGCTTATACCCAGCAAGGACTCAATGATTCCTCGCCCGTTCCTCTATTGAGCAGCATTTTGGCTGCAAGCATGCTTTAGCAAAATGCTTTGGGGAAGTTTTGTCTTTATCTGTTCATGTTGAAATTAAAAAAAATAAATAAATAAATTTAAAAAAAAAAGATAAAAGTTTATTTTTTTTTTTTTTTCAATGTGTAAAATAAATCTATAGCTCTCACCCAGTAAGGACTCATTGCGTCCTTGTGGTGGTTGAAGTCATAACTTTTTAATGGCTTTGTCTTTTAAGATTATTATTTTTTTTGTTGAAACCCTCATAACCCTTACAGACGGTTTTAAATTCCATCCACTCACCCAGTAAGGACTCATTGAGTCCTTGTGATGGTTGAAGTCATAACTTTTTTTTAATTATTTTTTACTGTTTTTTTTTTCTTTTGTTCGACTTCATAAGTCCGATGTGTTAGAGGGAAACTTCGGAGGGAACCAGCAACTAGATGGTTCGATTAGTCTTTTGCCCCTATACCCAGGTGTTATGTTATTTAACTTCTCTCCCACCATGACTGTTATAATTCAAACAATATAATTAGTGAATTAACCCTTTACAGGCCAGTTTCTGTGATGTACCACTCATTTTTATACAAAGAACAGCCTAAAAATGAAATATTCTCTAGTTTTTCAGAGATTTTTTTTTAAATGATTACAACTGTCTGAGCTCAGGCAATGTTTATGGGGAATATCAGTTTTTATGCATTTTTACTTTTTTTTGTAGTGTTACATTGGAAAAAAAAACAATATACAATATAATATACAATATCAATATCACAAATCACAATTTGCCACAGACACACACACACACATACACATACACAAACACACACAGGCTTGTGTCTGTCAGAGTGAAGCCAATGTTATGCTAATTAATGACCATGTAATTAGGTGACAGCACAGGCACTTCAAGCTCAGTTTGACAAATGACTAATGATAACAGAATAAGCAGGAGGCATTTGACACCACAGCAGCAACACAACCTCACACGTCACACTATCCAGGCACCGCTGTGATAGAAGTTAACCTGCAAGACAGTGGAGCACAAAGGCTCTGGAGAAGAGGCCGAGTTAATGACATGCAGTACGGCCGAGTTAGTGACGTGCAGAGAGGGAGAGAAGGGAGAGAGAGGAGAGAGGGGGGAGAAGAGAGACAGAGACAGAGAGGGGGGACAGGGAGTGCAGTGTGTGCGTGTGTGTGTGTAATTGTGTCGCTAAAAATTGCAAATTATGAGCTGCAGGTTGCTTTAAGGTTACATTTTTTTTTTCTCCATGTCTGTCTGTCTGTCTGTCTGTCTGTCTCTCTCTCTCTCTCTCTCTCTCTCTCTCTGCCTGTCTTTCTCTCTCATACATACACCCACAATGAATATTTGGTATGTATACTCTGACTAGGAGTTAAAAATCAAAAAAAAAAAAAAAAAAAAAAATTATGGTTGTTTTTCAACAACGACAAAAAAAAGTCCTGAAGGGGAACAGTGCCTATTTTTATTGAAAAATAGAAACTGCCCCCAAATATGATAATGCATCAAAATTGGTGTTGTTATTTATCATTCACATATCACAGACTGTGATAAATAAAATAAAAAAATCCATCCAACATTTATTATATAGTTAATCTTAATTCATGTTTTTTTTCCCATTAAAGTAACAGTGACTTCATGTAAATAAAATGGCAAATAAATTGTGAAAATCCTCAAAAGGAATGAATATTTGATATGCATAATCTAAAATGGCCACTATAGCCCGTAGAATGTCGTATCAAGATCAAACCAAAACTGGTGTGTTTGACTTACAAATCACGCATTGACACCCATGACCTAATTCCAACAGGAAGTGAGCTATTTGACCTTTCAAAGTAAGATTTCACCTTAAACGTGGTCTCAAGAAAACACATCTCCTCCTACACCGTTTATTTTATTAGTTTTAAAGATGCGCACATGCCAGCTCAACTGCTACTAAACAGATCTTCTGTATAACTTTATCTCTCTCATCATCACATTATTTTCATGATTGGACCAACAGTTTGGGAATGGGAAGAACTTGTTTGAGGAGTTAAATCTCCACTAAAAGAGGTCTCTCTGTGTTCTGTCTGTCTCTTTCTGCTCTTCTGCCAGGTGCGCTTACTTAATTACCATGGCAACCGCTGTCACACACAAACTCACAGAAACATGATGTCTGTGCGTGTGTCTACATCTTACATTCAGACATGACAGGGGCAGCATCTCCATTTTAACCCTTTAGGTGCCAGAGTTTATTGAGGAAAATATTCCATTTTCATTTCAACATTTCAAAAGGCTGTGGCTTGAAAGTGGTGACAGATAAAGGCATACTGTAAATGAGAAAACTATTCATCATGACCCAAAGTTTGTGATAGGAGTAAATTAACTCATCTAATTTGCATACTGTGGCATCACCAGCAGGCAGCCATATTGGATTTCATAAATCTCAGTCAAAAAACATTTTGAACAGATTTACACAGTAGATTTATTTTGTTTTGTGTTGTTTTTGTCGTCTCTTCCTCAAAATAAAGGAAGAGGAATCTGATGGGAAGAAATTCGCTCATCTAATTTGCATAATGTGACATCACTTGTACATACCTACAGCTACAGAAAGCATTCAAACATCAAAACGTTCAGCTCTGTAAGGATTTTCTGATGTTTGTGGCAATATGTTGCATATTTCTAAATAATTCACAGTGACGACATAAGCTGGGGGCGGAAACGGGCGCGAGTGCGAGGTCCCGCCAAACGCTGCTTGCAGCTTTAATATTATTCTTTGTTTCATCCGCCGCCTCTTTAAACTGGAATTTGACCCCCTGAACATGCTCCAAAACTCACCAAAATTGGCACGCATGTCAGGACTGGTGAAAAATTTTATAAAATGAAAAAATTAGTCTGAAAAGTGCCAAAATGGGCTCTCTAGCGCCACCTAGCAGTCTAGACCACTAAAATGGCCGCTGCAGCCAGTAGGAACGTCGTAGGAAGATCAAACCAAAACAGCCGTGTTCGTCTCATCAAGACCTACAAATGACGCACTCGCACCCATGACCTAAATCCAACAGGAAGTGAGCTATTTCCTTTCAAAGTAAGAGTTTTCCTCAAAAAAAGAAATTCCTTTAAAAATCATCTAGTACTACACCGTTTATCGTATCGGCTTCAAACTCGCACACATTATTGTTCAACGTGTCCTTATCAATTATTGTGCGTAACTTTTTCAATCCTCGAATGGTTTGGATGTAATGGCGTGTTACAGGTGATGTGTTCCCAACCCTCCTGACGATTTGTTGTGCCACCTAGACACACTAAAATGCCCGGTGTGACGGGTAGGAACCACTTAGAAAGACCAAACCAACACCGTCTCGTTCGTCTCATAAAGACCTACAAATGTCGCGCTGCAACCCCTGACCTAACTCCAACAGGAAGTGCGCTGTTGTTGTTTAAATGTAAGATGACGTTTTTCACAAATTCACAGTATGGCACACACAGACAGACACGGACACACAGAGACACACACACTTACACACAGACACACACACAGAGACACACACACACTCCACTCCCTGTTCCCCCTCTCTCTCTCTCTATCTCCCTTCTCTCCCTCTCTGCATGTCGCTAACTCGGCCGTCTATATCTGTCTGTCTGTGTGTGTCATACTTCGACTGTTATTATACACATATGATTAGTGTCACATATGTATACAATCAGATATTAATTCAACATTTGTAGGTCTTAGTATATATTTGTGTCTGTTTGCTGCACTTCGATCCTCACAGCAGCCAGTGCACATCACTCAAGCCTTCACTAGGTCACATGATTTCAAATGAATATGGATGTGTTGTTTGATCATCACACATGTCAAAGTTTCATTAGGTCACATGTTCGCACCATCTACGTGAGCTGGGGGACGACGGCGAGGGGTCGAGGTCCCGCCCAACGCTGCTTCGCAGCTTTAATATTATTTATTATTATTACAATTATTATGTTGATCTGTTCTGTACGGCATCTATTGAACGTCTGTCCATCCTGGAAGAGGGATCCCTCGTCAGTTGCTCTTCCTGAGGTTTCTACCACTTTTTTTCCCCCGTTAAAGGTTTTTTGGGGGGAGTTTTTCCTTATTTGCTGCGAGGGTCCTAAGGACAGAGGGATGTCGTATGCTGTAAAGCCCTGTGAGGCAAACTGTGATTTGTGATATTGGGCTTTATAAATAAAATTGATTGACTGATTGAACTACTGTCACGCACTGTTTAAATGTCTCAGTAAATCTTCAGCAGCTTGGCTTCAACTAGTACAGAATGCTGCTGCTCGTATTTTAACTGGGACAAATTGTAGGTCATATATCACCTCAGTTCTTGCCTTCATCCATTGGTTGCCAGTTAACTTCAGAATTGATTTTAAGATCTTTTTAATAACTTTTAAGCTCAACATGGTTTAGCACTGAGTTACATAGCTGAGCTTCTGACTACCTATGCTCCAAGTCGTGACCTGAGATCCTCCAGCCTACCCTCACTAGTTGTCCCTCGATCCAGGCTGGTGACTACAGGTGACAATGCACATTAATTGACATTTCTGTAAATGTGCCAGTGTTAGCCAGCTGGCTAATTTTCAGCTGCAGTCATTTTGCAAGATGTTTTGAAACCAATAGCCCCTTTTCCACCTCAGGAACTTTCATCAATTACCCGTTATTTTGAAATACTTTGGCACGTTTCCACCGAAATTACCCAGGGAAAAAACTTTCCCACAACCCCAAACTTTCCCTGAAAAAAGTACCTAGTAGGGGGGTAGGACTTTTCAGACTCCCTGGAATTTTTGAGGGGTGGGGCTGTGTGATGGAACACACAGTTGCAGCGTTCCGCACTTCCGTACCGAAACCCGATACTAAATTAGACCCGGGGCTAAATTATCAAAGACCGTAGTATTGATAAGCGCTAACGATGTCGGTTCTCCTCTGCACTCTGTGCCGGCGCTGATCTCCTCCACACACACACACACACACACACACACACACACACACACACACACACACACACACACACGACAGGGTAACCTGTGAACAGCAGTGCGGCTGCGTTGAAACAAAGTGAAGATAAACTCGAGCTGATGGCAGCTACACACATTACTGTAAACATGGGAGTAGTGGACAAGGGGTACGCGTGGGACATGTCGCCCGCACTTCCTGTATCTGTGCCCTCTGTCCCCCGCACTTTTTACAACCGTTCAATTTGTTTTTAACATGTGTCAACGTGTTTTTCCGAGCCGTCTTTAAACACACCATGAGTAGATGGCGCCAGGCAGCATACACATGCTTGTTGTGATCAGAATCAATTGCACAGATGAGACGTGCTGCTGGGCAGTGCTGCTGTATGTTCAGCAAACCAGCCAGCAAGAAGCAAAAAACCTTGCACAGTTTCTTCCAAACAAACCGTGTTGAGTAATGCTGTTGCATGTAGAAAATGTTAGCTAAATGATAACTAATTAATAAATGCCAATATATCAAGTTAAGCTAGTTAACAAGAATACTAATGTTATTGTTAACTATGTTAAATCACTTGCTAGCTAGTTTCATGCTAGGGAATAAACCTACTCTTCCTTAATTTCTGCGCAGAACTTGTGCTCTTTAATCTTTATTGCCACAACAGAAAGAGCAGGGTCAGGGAGGAGACAGTGGACCAGAGGCCAGCAAGGATGATCATACAGGGTCTTCACAGGTGAGAAGAAACTATAACTGGCTGGGAGAAAATATCTATAGCATAAAAGTGAGTTTGCGATTAATTTCCACAGCTATGTCACCACTACTATTGTTAATTCTATTTTAAAATTTTTCTTTGCACATTTATTATCTATATTACTGCAATAGATAGAAGAGGGACAGGGAGAAACCAGGCTGCTATTTGGCACTTAATTATCTGGCTATTTACCCTGTAGATGCTCAAGGGTCATTCTGTGTCAACTCAACCAGAGTTTGGCAGCTAAAACTTTAGATTTTGATAGTATATAAATTTAAAGAACTAAAGTTGGTCCCCAGGTGCTGTACTGTGGATGTTTGTGGTTATGTGGTTCTTTAGCTGCTAAGGACAGGTGCAATTGAACGCAAGAGGATGATAAATCACTCAACAGACCTCTGAACAATTTGTCCCCCTCACTTCTGAAATGATGGCTACGCCCCTGACTGTGAGTGCAATTGACCTATGGCTAAGCCACGCCCCCCTCCACTCACTCGGACAAAATATCAACATTCAGCACTATGGCAGGTGTCACAGTACACGGCATTTCGCAGAAGGGAATTGATAATTTTTGGAAACATAACGATCAGATGTCATTGAGAAGTAACCAAAAGGGCCTAAACTATGCATGGGATATATTAATCATTTTACTGTTGAGAAGGTCAATGAAAAGCTTTCTGTAATGCATTTCAATGGACGTCCAGGCAGAGAATGTCCGAGTATGTGGGAATGGCTATATGCACTGCGATTGGCTCATCGCATTTGAGGGCGGGGCTTAACCATAGGTCATTTAAACCTTGGCAAGTAAGAAGCCAATAATTTATCAATACATGTGTTCAGCAAGCATGAACATGGAAACATGTAGACAGAGAAATTTTAAAAAGCTCCGTCCACAGTCTCTCATCCACCGTCACTAACTTATGTCTTACACAAGGACAGCACGCTAGTTCAGCTGATAGCAAAGTGTCACTAATAAGCTCAAATGACAGCTGTCTGTATGTAGACTAACTTAGTTTGACACTTATCTTAAAATACTTTTAAACTTAGCTGCTGGCTGAGACAAACAGCCCCTACTCACTCTACCAGCACTTACATTACCATGTTACCAGCCAATAAGCTGGCGGAGATAAATATAGGGCACACGTCGAATCATCTATGTTATCAGCCTGAATTGAATACATTTTCTGGAACTTTGAGGTGCGGTGGAAATGCAAACCACACACATTACCAGGAATTATTTCACCCAGGTAAATAAAAGTTCCTGGAAATGTTAGTGGAAAAGGGGCTAATGAAAGGACCAAAATTGTCACAGGACAATTCACAGGACAAAGACAGCATAAACACATAAAGACAGCATTAACTACAGCAATTAGAAATTGTCAAGGTCATGCAGAAGCCATGCAAAGCAACAAGCAACATTAGAGCACCAGTGCAATACTATAACACAAGAACAACAAACAGCATTTTAGCACAAACAGACATGCAAGCAACACAAAGCACCAACACACAGATTAGCATTACAGCAAAGCAGCAATAGGGAGTAAACATAGCCCTAATGCCTGATTTATACTTTGGTGATCTGTACCTTTTGTGTTTTATTTCCTTTTTTTCCTTTTTTTTTTAAATACAGTATTGTTTTATTGTCTAATTTTCATGCACTTTGTGAAGCACTTTGTAAATTTCTTTAGATAAGTGCTATACAAAAATATTATTATTATCAGGGCTCAACAATAACGATTGCCCAATTGCCTGGGGCAAGTAAAACTCAAGGTCAGGCATGTAAACTAACTGAAGTCACAGGCACACGTTGTGTATCAATGTCCTGCCCACAGCTCCCATTGATATTATTTTGTGTGACAGATGCTTCATATAATAAAAGAACAATATACTATTTATGGTGTTATGTCATTGTGTCATTTCTGTCTCTACATGGTCACACATTACCAATTCTCCTCTGCTCTCTGTATGGCGCACGGCGCAGAAAGAGCCCTTCTGGTAGCCTAGCAGTAGATACACAGAAACATCCCAGCAGGCTGTGCATTGCAAGCATACAAAAAAGTTTCACGCATGTGAAAATTATTTTTCATGCGTGTGCTTCACCTCCGCTGCTACAACTCCATCCTAGGGGAAACACTGTTGTGTGCGTTTTGTGCAACAGGTGGGTGTGGTAGTCTACTGGTAGAGTAGAGAGAAAGCTAAGTAGCACTGAAGTAGAGTAGAGCAGGGCAGAGAGATGGAAGCAAAATATATTAAACCCGGTGTTAATACAGCAGAACTGGAGAGAGGGGTGAAAAATAAATAGAGGTGGGCATGGGCGTAAAATTATAGACGGAGAATGACTGACAAATTTTTCACTTTAAGCCCTGACACTGTCATATTTGTGTAGGAATTAAGCTACAATACATGACATATGTTGTTTTAATTAATAAAAACAGTGTGAATAAAGATTACATAACATAAAAATAACTGCAGTCTTTGTTAATTGATAGCCGCTTAAATTAAACATTTTTTATAGGGCAAGTAAAAACTGACTTCGGGCAAGTGAAAAAAAACCTTAGCGTTGAACCCTGATGATTATTATTATTATTATTATTATTATTATTATTATTATTATTATAATCACATTTTTGTCAGTGCCTCCCAGCAGTAAAAAACAATAATTCCTAATAATATCATTAATTAAATGAATGCAACCTGGACCCAGATAAGCAGCAGAAAATGGATGGATGGACTAAGCGATGAAAATTATGAATTCAATGATGAACGTTTTGCGAAAATCAGCACCTGTCAATTGTGAGATAATGAGCTTCCCAGCTCTGTTGCTAACAATAGTGATAATGTCTGCTGCAGGTCTGATTGGTGCTGCCTGACACTCAGCGACAAAGTCTCCTGCACATTATGACAGGTGTATAATGTGTAAAACATCCCCCAATGGCCCCCAGTTCACACACAAACATGTTAGAACCAACATAAACACCTACAGCAGGCAAGAGACAAGACTTCAGACTTGCAAATTGAATTGAAGAAGTTGTCTTGCCTCTGAGCTGGGACTGGGGTAGTAACAGCACCAAGACAATGTCTGTATAAATAGGACAGTCGGCAGGACAGGATCATGGGAGGCGTCGGTGTGACGCTTTGACGATGTGTTATGTGTGCAAAATACAGCAGGGATATAAAAAGTAACTGATACAGTTAGCGGCTGGCTCAAAGAAGAAGAATAGTGGCTGAAAATGTCCGTAAATTGGGAAAACATAATGTCCAGGAGCTCCTAACCCTCTGAGCAGAGGACAAGATCAGCCATCATTGCCATGTTTGCCATTGTTATTGTTTGGAATGCGCTGCTGATGTGTAACATACACATCAGCAGCACTTTCTATATATAACAATAAAGGCTGAAGCTGTTGAATTACATGTCTATACATGTCTATAATCACACATAGGAGTTGCAAGAAGCTACAATTGTTTGGTCCTGTGTAAAAATGCAAAGGCAGCATGTTCAGGCATTTTTTGGTGGGCAAGACTTAGCTGGAGGCAAAAGAATTCTCCACAGACATAAGCTAGTGCTAGCTAGCATGTTCTATTGGCTTGTTTTAGACAATGAAGGAAAATGATGCAAGTGGTGCATTCAGAAATACTCATTCTGAGTGCCGCAGCACACTCTGGCACAAACTGAACTGTTTGGGATGCTGTCGTAATGTACTGTTCAGGTCCAGAGCACACTCTGGCACTCTATCAGGGGAGATTGAGCAGCAGAGAGCTGAGCGGAGTGAATGTGTGATTAATTTAACCATTCGTTCATTCATACAGAAAAAAAAACGCTCAGTTTCTTCGATCAACAGGGCTGTCACTTTAGTGTGGAGCGTCAGACTGAGTTTACGAACGCACCATGTCAGGTCGCTCACTCTCTGGGACTGCGAGTGTTACTTGAAAAAGTAAACTCTGACCAACGGGACCAGACTGCTGACTCGTATGCTCTCATTTAGTGGATGGATGATTTGACAGGACTGCTAAAGATGGGATGTAGGGATGCACCGAAATGAAAATTTGTGGCCGAAGCCGAATAAAATTAAATGCTTGGCTGAATGCTGAATACCGAATACCATATACCGAATACAGTTGTTTAGTTTTTCATTAGTTTTTGCAGATGAACCCCCTCCAGATAGTGTTGCCATGGTACCAAAATTGGGACCCAGGGTACGATACCAGTGAAAGTATCACGGTTCTGAGTAGTATCACGATACCACAACGAAAATGAGGCAGATGTGCCTTTTGTCATTTATAAAAAGATAAATCACCTTTCTATAATACATCACTGATATTTCAATGGAATAAATTACTTATTGACTTATTCATACTTCAAAAACAGCATCAATAAGTGATTAAACATAGGGGGGATCAAAATAAAATAAATTAATAAAATAAAAATCAACCAGCCACCCTCCTCCCCTAAGTAAAGAACAGTCCCTTCATAAGTAAAGAACAGTCCCTAAAGTGCACTGAGGTTTTTGTTGGCCGTTCCCTGCCACACAGAGAGAAATGTGAACGGCTCGTTTCTCCTCTGACATGTCACATACCTGTGTGCCGCCACGACTCGGCTGTCCAGGTACTTTTGGGCAGTCATGACGCCAAGAAGAGGACATTATTGGAGCCGGAATTCTCCATCGCCGTTAAGCCTTATCTTGCACCGTGAAACACTATGGCTGCTGTATTGCTGCTGCTGGTTGAAATCTCTAATGATTTATTTTGCTCGCACAAAAGTATTTTTAGTCGCAAATGCGAGTGCGGTGACGCACGCTGTTTGATTGCGTTATCAAAACACAACGCTATTATTCAGCCTTGCTTTTCACTTACTCCACTGAATACCGGATGTGTGTGTTTTTTGCAATATTCGGTCGAATATATTCGGTTACCGAATATATTCGGTTACCGAATATTTGGTGCATCCCTAATGGGATGGCAGGCTTTGTGATTGATTACTATACCAATCTTAGAAAGGAGGACGACACTTGAACGGTATCCTCCTGTTTGTTTTGCTATCAAAGCTAATGTTAGCTAATATGCTAAAACGTTAGCATCACAGCGAAATCCAATGTTCCTCTTAACTCTTTCCTAATTTCCAATTAGGTGGACATGATAACCCTTAATAAACAAAATTCATCCCTACAACAGAAAATACTCTTTCCCTAACCTGATATGAAGTGTGCACTGCACTGCAAGTCTTTCTGATGATTGCCTCTGTCCAGTGCATTTGTCTTATTGCATGTTCTCTTCTTTTTTGTTGACGGGCAGTGGTGGTGGCTAGGAGATAAAATTTAAGTTTTGAGCCATGACTCCTTCTATTCTGGCTCCCAATAACACAAAAGACAACATTTTAAAACTCCTATGAAGCCTACAGCCCTGTGGTGGCGAGTGGTGTTTTGCCTCCCCCTAATAAAATTATTATTATTATTATTATTATTATTATTAAGATTATTATATTATAATCATGTCAGAGTGGCCTTGTTCTCAGTACTATTAATGATGGAGGACAGAGCTGATACTTACTGTGGTGTTATGGGTTGTAGGGGAGGACAGGTCACAACATTCACCCAACAGTATGGAAGCTGCAAATATCACCACTGTTGTCACCATGGCAAGCAGCAGACTCTCTAGAACTCTGGAAAAGTGCAGACACCAGATCAGCTTCTGTAATTACATGCTTGAAAAGAAAGTAGGCTCACATTTTCAAATCACAGCTTTCAAAAGTTCAAATGATATTTAAAGGGACATTGTGTAGCATTTTCAGTTGTTTATTGGCAAAAATCGATGTGTGCAATCATAAATATGTCATCATAGGTGTATTATTGCCTCCACCAATAATCTGACTTATTCTCTTAAAAGGAGAATTTCAGATTTGTTTGTACATTGGGCGGGTAAGTCGTTTGGGGGGTTCCATAACATTTCGCCATCTTGAAAATACATCTGCCCGCAAGGGACATATAGCACTACCAGGGAATAGCCCCGCCTTTGGCGTTTTCATTGAGAGCCAGGCCAGCGCTGCGTGACTGAGAAGCCGAAAGAGAGGAGCAAGAGGCGCTTCGCTACTACCCCAGCACTACTGCAGCATAACAAAGTCCCACTCTTTGAGCATAATGCAGGATCATATGCAGCATCACGGGAGACGGAATCATCGTCGCCAAGAAAGTGCAAAATCAAAAAGGCAATGTGACTGGCAAATTCAAAAAACGAGGGTCAACATCAGGGTAGCCTTTCCCAGGTGGAAAGAGCTGCTGAAGGAAAAAGGTAATGCAATCACAGGCCAGCGCCGCAGTCAGCAGTGCAGTGATGCCAGGAGAGGGATGAGGTGTGTGAGGTTGAGCCACTTGTCAGTTATCGAAAGACAAGACGTGATTGGTTTGTTTCGATTTACACTCGCCCCAACAGTCCTACCTTGTAAACACAGCCAGCATGGTGAGGAGGGGGTTTGTCAAGTCGTGTCATGTGTGTCTGAGTAGGAGCCTGAATGAATACTCCATGAAGTATCAGATGACATGGTTTCATCAATGTTATCATAGCTTTTTGGTACACAGCGGCTACCTTTGTTGCAATACGCGATTGAAACAGTGAGGTGCTAGAGTGCGCTATCCGTTTGAATGCAATGTATGATTTCAACGTTAGATGGGAGAAATTCCTACACACTGTGGCTTTAAGACAGTCACTATCTTTGATTGAAAGGCATGATGTCGGACTGTTCTCTGTGTGAACAGGTGATAGCAATCACCTGATAAACTTGGCCTTTGGATGAATGTGTCTGATGCGGTACTTGGCCAGGCTCTTGTTCATGTAGTTGAAGAGCGCCCCCAGCAGGCCACCCACCATCCCCATCAGGACAAAGAAAGCCAGGTCCACTGCTGTCCACAGGTGGCAGTTCTTATCTCCATCTGAACACTGAAGAACAGGAGTGTTTCAGCAGGGTTAAACTGATACATTATTGTGCTCATATGATATATCAGCCTGACAATGATTATTATCATTATTATTATTATTGTTATCATCATTATTATCATTATTATTGGTATTGTTATTACTATTGTTCACAACAATAGTAATAATAATAATAATATTAATAATTGTGTATTTTATCTATAGAATGCTTTTCAAGATGCTAAAAGATGCTGAGGCGGCACGGTGGTGTGGTGGTTAGCACTCTCGCCTCACAGCAAGAGGGTTGCCGGTTCGATCCCGGGCATGGGAGCCCTTCTGTGCGGAGTTTGCATGTTCTCTCCGGGCACTCCAGCTTCCTCCCACAGTCCAAAGACATGCAGATTGGGGACTAGGTGAATTGGTAACTCTAAATTGTCCATAGGTGTGAATGTGAGCATGAATGGTTGTTTGTCTCTATGTGTCAGCCCTGTGATAGTCTGGCGACCTGTCCAGGGTGTACCCTGCCTCTCGCCCGATGTCAGCTGGGATAGGCTCCAGCCCCCCCCCCGCGACCCTCAAGAGGATGAAGCGGTTAGAAGATGAATGAATGAATGAATGAATAAAAGATGCTATACACCTCAAGTTAAATACAAATTCCTTGAGAGCAAAACATGATAGATAGAAAAATATAGCCCAGAGCATTAAATCCAATATTAACAGCAATTCTAAATAGGTGGTTTTGAGTTATTTCTTGAAAAAGATAACAGTACAGTGCAGTTACAGATGTGTTTGGGGAGAGGAGGAGGAGGAGGTGGAGGAGGGAGTTTTGGGAAGCAGCTATTGAGTCTGTCACCTGTTCTGGATGGTGGAATCAGGACGTTGGTGTCAAGAGATATGAGAGGAGTCTGAAGAAAGGAGTATAGTGGGCAAGGTAGGAGGGGGCTTGGTAATAGTAGGTTATGTATGTGATGAGGAGTTTGAATTGAATCTGTTGTGGGTGTTGTGGTCATGGGAGCAGGAGTAAGCACCTGAGCAGCAGCGTTCTTGATGTAATGGAATTCTATCAAGGACTTTGGATAATGTACCACATAAAATAATATTGCAGCAGTGGAGTCTGGATGTGACGAAGGCATGGATCAAGGTTCCAGCAGCAGAAAAGGGGAGGGATGGAAGGAGACAAGCTATATTTTTGAAAACAAAAGTGCTGTTTAGATAATGACATAGATGTTTGCTGTCGAAAATGAATCCAAGATTGTGTGGGTTGAAAGACAGAGTGAGGCTGTTGCTGGTGTGGCGGAAGCTGTGAGCAGTTTTGGTGAGGGATTTTGGACCAGTGACAATCATACCAGATTTATTATAGTTTAGTTTGAGAAAGGTGGTTTGCATCTATTATATAACTGCATATAACTGCAATGAGGCAACCATGAGATATGACTTCAGGGAGCAGTATCAGTGGTGTCAAGGGAAGTTTAAAAAAGTTTTAAAAGCAGTGAGTCTTAAACCTTTTTCCATTACCACTTTTGGCCACACAGAGTCAAACCATGCAACACCTGTTTGTCTTTCCATTACAAATTAAGACACGCTGAGCCATGCCGAGCCACTCAAGAGAAGGGCCTTCTCTGGAGCAGGGCTAAAAGCGCAACTGACTCCCTTCAAGTGCAGGCATGAAAATGGGTCAGGGGTGAAACAGGTGAGAAGGATACGAGAGCGTCCAAATGCTTATTAGGCTTGTGCCGATTTCCGGTTTAACCAGTTTGGTCCGGTTTAAGAGCTCCACCCGGTATAATTCTCATCAACCCAATAAACCGGAAGAGAGAGAGAAAAAAAAAGCTTTTCTCATCAGCGGCGTGTCAAGGGGCTATATTCAACTTATCTTGCATTGTAACATGCATTATGACAACTTAATAAGGTTTATGTTTGTTTATTAATTAACTGGAGGAGCCTACAAGTGTTTAGTTTGTCTCAGAGGGACTCCACAGCTCTGCTCCGCTCAGCTGTCTGCTGCTGCTGCGAGAGATCAAATTTCACTGGGGGCGGGGAAAAGTGCAAGGCAGTCAGCAGTCATTCAGTTTGTTGCCCTAACCCGTTTCCACTGAAGAAGTTCCTGGTACTATTTAGGGGGCTGGAACTACTACAGGAACATCCTCTCGTTTGGCCCTCTCAACCGCCGTGTCTCCACTGAGAGAGCGGAGTCAGAGGAAGGTTCCTTGGTGTCCTTCTGCGTCTTCTTCTTCTTGTGTAACCTTGTGTGTATTGGCGGTTAATACAGCATTACCGCCACTTAGTGGATTGGAAGCGCATTACACCTATAATGGGCTTTTATTGGGAAAAATAGCTCAAATGCAACCCCCAGTGATAAAATTAGGTATATAATTTGATATATTGGTTCGATTAGATATTTGGCTTTAAATCAAACTGATTGGAAAATTTTCAAACCGGCACAAGCCTAATGCTCATATCTTTTTTTTTTTTTTTTTTTTAAGATTTACTCTAGTGGTGGTCACATGCAGAATTACAAGATTGCACAAAAACCAAAAGTATGAATGTATAATTAAGTGTAAATAAAGTATCTTTACATGTTCACATATGTTGTATAAGAGACGAGTCCAGGGGTGAACTGAGACACAAATTCAGCCCGGGACATTCAGGTGCACCACACACCGGCTCACATGTTTCTACCAATAATCTTCTATATGCTTGTACACACTACACAAACACTGTCCTCAGAATCCACTGCATAAGAAAATCAGCAGTTATTGTTTAATTCCAGACTATAAAATAAATGCAATAATGAATTGGCCACAAATGGCTATGTGCTTATTATTTAACTTAAAAAAAGAGCATATGACTCTATCCTAATGCATCTAATTTTATGCACAACATAACTGTCTGCCCTGTCCTGCCCAGCCCTGCTCTTGTATTACATAAGCCCATTTTATCTCCATGGCTCACAGCCATGAACTGAAGAAATATAAATTGGGCAATAGGCCCTATGGTCAACTTTTAATCAACTTAATACTACAACAAAAAAATCCCACTTAGTACTACTAAAAAGGTTTTCCTCTGGCTAAAATGTAATGCATAGTAGGCTATGCCTTCACATTACACCTGTCATATTTCTGGTCTCATCCTCCTTCTCATCACGACTGGGATTAGTCTGTCCCTCAGCTTCATTGTCCTTGGGACTGGGAGCACCACCAAACGTTAATTGCGTGCAACCACAGGAAAAAAGCAAGCACATATTTTCTTTCAGTACTGGCTTAAATTACAGTGCTCAGCATAAATGAGTACACCCCCTTCGAAAAGTAACATTTTAAACAATATCTCAATGAACACAAAACAATTTCCAAAATGTTGACAAGACTAAGTTTTATATAACATCTGTTTAACTTATAACATGAAAGTAAGATTAATAATATAACTTAGAGAACAAAATTTTCAGTTTTATTCAAATTAGGGTGATGCAAAAATGAGTACATCCCACTGAAAGTCTCTGGAGCAAAGCTAAATTTTAGACTACCAATGTCCAATTTAACAATAATCAACCACAGGTCAGTCTAATTATTCATTACACAGGTGTCCAGCAGATAGTTGACTATAAAAGGGTGTTACTTAAAGTAAACCCCTTCCCATTTCATGTTGTTAGCAATGGCACCACATGGAAGAGAAATGTCACAAGACCTGAGAGTAGTAGAAAGCCAAACTGGGGTGACTCTTTCTCGTGACACAATATGGTGTACACTGCAGAGGAATGGCATGCGTGGGTGCCGTCCATGAAGGAAGCCTCTCCTAAAACCCAGGTACAAAAAAGCCCGCCTAGAGTTTGCCAGGGCCCATGCTGACAAAGATGAAGACTACTGGGACTCTATACTCTGGAGTGATGAGAGCCAGATAAATGTTTTTGGAACTGATGGCTTCAAAACTGTATGGCGACGCAAAGGTGAGGGATACAAAGAAAAATGCACGGTGCCTACAGTGAAACAGTGTCCTTATCTGGGGTTGCATGAGTGCTGTTGGTGTCGGGGAGCTGCATTTCATTCATGGCATCATGAACTCACAGATGTACTGCTCTATACTGAAAGAGAAGATGCTACCATCACTCCGTGCCCTTGGTCGTTGTGCACTTTTCCAACATGACAATGATCCTAAACACACATCTAAGGCCACTGTTGGATTTCTGAAGAAGAAGAGGGTGAAAGTGATTCAGTGGCCAAGTACGTCTCCTGATCTGAACCCAATTGAACACCTATGGGGAATTCTGAAGAGACAAGTTGAGCATCACTCTCCATCCAGCATCCAGTCTCTAAAAGAGGTCATTCTTGAAGAATGGAAAAAGATCGATGTAGCAAAATGTTGGCAACTTGTTCATTCCATGCCTAGAAGATTTGGTGCTGTCATTAAAAATCATGGAGGCCATACAAAGTGCTAGATGTAGTAGTTTTTGTTGTGGGGTGTACTCTTTTTCTCTACTCATCGCCCTTATTTGAGTAAAACTGAAAAATGTGTAATCTAAGTTATATTATTAAACTTACTTTCATGTTGTAAGTTAAACAGATGTTATATTAAACTTGGTCTTGTCAACATTTTGGACATTGTTTTTGTGTTCATTGAGATATTGTTTAAAATGTTACTTTTCAAAGGGGTGTACTCATTTACGCTGAGCACTGTATACTGAGTTATTGCAATACCTAGTAGGCTAATTGGCCTCTTGAAATGGACACCTAGAAGAAGTTTTTTCCGCGCCACCCTTTCTTTTTTTACCGGCTTTATCCATGTTTTCTGTCTTTCTCCTTTCTCAGTAGCTAGCACTAACGGTCACACTAGCCTGGTTTCCCATGAGTAATGACTGATGACTGCGCTGAGCCAATCAGATTTCAAGAAAAACCGAGAGCCTCTTTCGTATTGGAGGAAGCCGCTCTTATCTCCTCCTTCAAGCATCAAAACACAAGATTGACACCTACATTCCCTCTGAACATCTCACAGCAAACTAACAACATGGGAGGGACGCGCATTGCAGACTTGGCAGCTAGCAACTAGCTTAACATTCACTAGTCTCACCAGACCAGCCCCACCGGCTCACTTGGTGACCACCCATCGGGATTCGTCCCGAACGTCCCGATGGCCAATCCGCCATTGGACGAGACAATTTCTCTCATGAAATGCCTGCATGCATATGTTCGTTACGTCTTTTTTCTGTGGCTTTGTCTTTTTTCTGTGTTTTTAAAAGTGCGTTCAGCTCTCAGTACTTTTGTAGCTTCTAACTGAATCTCTGTGGTTTGAAGTTTAGCTAATGAATAAATATTGCAAAAATCTAGGGGTGAATTCCTTACCAAGAAATTTCTTCACACTGTTAGTAAAGGTGTCTAATAACACATATAACAAGACTTGAATTTAACTCCCATAGGAAAATACATGAGAGCTGCAACTTTATTGGTGAAAAACTGAAAATGTTTTGCTCTGCCTTATGTTGCTTGTGAGGGGTCAAACAAGGGTTTTTTCTGGATTATGAATTGATTGCAAGCATTTGATTATCACCAAAACCACTTCTTGGTGGAAAAAGAGCCATGCCCACTTTTACATGTAAATTCAAAAGTAGCTTTATTCATTTATTTCAATATCTCAAATACTAGTTAGAAAACTACTGCTCCACAATGTCAAATGTCTCAAAAATCTAGGTCTGGGTCTTCTACAGACTCTACATCATCATGGATACAGTTCTTGCATGTAATGCCTTTACAACTTCCGTATGCTGAGATAACCTTGACACCATGCAGGTGTCAAGACACTGTTGTGTCTTGCATCGGCTCATAACCATAAACTCCTACCATCCATCTATAGTCACTGGGGTCCAAATACATGCTCTGCAGAAGCATCCAGTCATGGGTTTGGAGATGAGCATGGAGAGAATGCTGTGCAGCTGCACCCCGTGTTGGAGATAAAGTTTCTGGTTTGATCAGCCTGGCCACTGACTTCGGTGAGAACATGTTGTGTCGAACTGTACCCAAAGCCGTACCTGGTGCATGGTATAGGTGCTGGAAAATTACGACATCAGCCCTGGTCATCGCGCCTTTACTAGCTTGTATGTCAAGGAAGATACACCTCTGTTTCTGAGAGAGAGCTTCTCGGATCTTCCTGACATTGTAAGAGCCCTTAGAAGTGTTTAAGAAGAGTGGATGATTGGTGCTTGAGCTATGGTGCACCAGCACTACCAGCACCCCTGTATCTTCTGCCTGCACCTGAAAACAGAACAACATATGTGCGAAGTGTCTTGAAGTGAGCAAAAAACAAAATCAAACATGCAATTGTCAAGTTATTTATTAATTTTACAACTCTCCTGAGAATAAAAACACAACATGGCACATAAAAATACAGCACAAGACAGCAAAAAATATTGACCACAAAATTGTAGTTGATGTTAGAAATCTAACAATGCTACAAAATGTTTTACTGACCTCAACAGTCATTTGTAGCAGCAGCCAATGTCAGTGTCACAATCGAAGTGTCAGCATCATAGTCACACTGCTCCAAAGTGATCTGTTGTTTGTTGAAGTTGAAGAGAGGAGACGGATGACCTCACTCTTGTTATGAGTGTTGTCCATGAACTTTGCCCTTAGTGTCAAATGTATCATATCTGGTCAAATCCGTAGATCACGGCAGGAGTTCTTCGTACGGCGGATGTGGTGGTGATCTTTAAGCGAGCTGCTATAGCCATGAAAGACCACAGTGATCTTCTGAGAGCAACTGGCATTGCATGTACTTTACGACATCTATTGCGCGTCTGTCCATCCTGGAAGAGGGATCTCTCTTCAGTTGCTCTTCCCGAGGTTTCTACCATTTTTTTTCCCCCTGGTAAAGGGTTTTTTTGGGGGAGTTTTTCCTTATCCGCTGTAAGGGTCCAAAGGACAGAGGGATGTCTTATGCTGTAAAGCCCTGTGAGGCAAATTGTGATTTGTGATATTGGGCTTTATAAATAAAATTGATTGATTGATGTAGCTCAGGTAACTGTTGGCAACCTCCTGCCAAGTCTGACCTTGTTCGCACGTCACCATGTAGAGAAGCCATCCAGCATCAACCCCCACACTGGAGCAAGGTTGGTCAGTGAGGTCAAGTGGATTGGTCAAGTCCTTCAGGCCTCAGAAAAGCCTTGTTGTCTTGTTCATTTTTGATCTTTGTTGCTGAACAATGACAAGGGGAACGGAGTCAGCTCATCCTCAGAGCTTGTCTTGACTGTCACATCCTGTTGGGCGAAGAATATCAGTTGGAGGGGCAACTTAAGTGAGTTTAGGTTAATGATCTCGTCATCAACCTTGGGAATTTTTCTGAGCGATGATGGGACCTGTACCTTGAACTTTACCTTCATAGTCGATGTCACTATCACATCAACCTCAACCTCATCATCTATCTAATCATCAGTTTCAACTATGGTAGCAAGAGCACCAGAAGCATCAGAGATGCCAACTCCATTTGTTTCCTGTCACTGAGGAAGCAGTATTTGTAATTTTGTGTCTCTGCATACGACTCTGTGCACCCAAGCTGGTGTAATTTGTTGACCATCCACTTGGACCTGAAACTATGATCCTGTTGTATGGCAAGCCCCATCTTGTATGGCTATCGTCTGTCTTCACAAGGCTCAAGAACATCTGAAGGCTCCCTGGAACAAGTGCCAGCTGACTAGGGATATCAGACTGTGTGCTGCATCTTTTCGTGGACTTGGACAAGTGTCATCACCTCATGTTAGAGTTCTGGGTCCATTCACCATTCCAGTTCTGAACCATTCACAGAGCTCATAGGAAGCAGTCTCTCACTCCTCATAAGTTTTCCTTCCTACATCTTTAGTCTTGGAGCAACGACCACCTGTCTTGAGAAGAACTTTGCAGCACACATGATACAGGATGTCCTCTGCTACCAAGTCACTGATCCCTTCCAGGTGGCCAATGACTTCAGTGCCCCGGTGATACTTAATCCTGTGCTGTCTTCAGCAAGCCTGTCTTCAGTCCATCCGCAGTTAAACTGTCAGGAACTCTGGATTTATTGGGAAGAGATGAGATCAGTAGATGCACTGAACCCAGAGCACATGTGTTGTCTCTTTGTCTGTGCTGACACTTTCTCCACTGCTGCTGCACGAGCTGACTTTGTGGTGAGGTGACCTGGACAGATTTGTACAAATCATATTTACACTCTACATGGTGTCTTAGCCTGCCAACATTTTGTGCCTACTTCTTAAGTTAGCAGAGGTGCAGGGTTAACGTCCACATCTAAACTGTTAGACTGTAATGCCCTACAAAGGAAAAAAGCAGTACCTTAATTTTTGGTTGAAAATGAGTTCTAATCATTCATGTGACATTAAAGGGATAGTGCACCCATAAATAAAAATTCAGCCATTATCTACTCACCCATACGCTGATGGAGGCCCTGGTGAAGTTTTAGACTCCTCACATCCCTTGTGGAGATCGGCGGGGGGAGCGGCTAGCACACCTAATGGCAGACGGTGCCCCAGACTAACGTCCAAGAACACAAAATTGAATCCACAAAGTATCTCCATACTGCTCATCCATAGTGATCCAAGTGTGCTGAAGCCCCGACATAAAAAGTTGTTTGGAAAAACGTCATATGAACTCTGTTTTTAGCCTCACTGTAGCCTGTAGCTCTGACTGCTTCTCTATGCTCTGCATTGTCTCTCCATGGTCCCCACAATGACTTGAGCATGTCTGGCACCTGCCACTCCAAACTCACTTACTTGCTGTGAATGCCAACCAACTACACTAGTAAACAGTAAGTACTTACCATGGTAAATAGATTCATAAATCAGCCCATAAAGCTACTTTTTAATTTGCATGCACCCAGCAATGTTTATTTTCACCAAAAAAAGGGAGTTATGATGAGCAGGTTAAAGTGTGTGTGTTTGTTTTTCCACCAAGGAGTGGTTTGGTGCAAAACAAATGTTTGCAATTGATTCAAATCCTGAAAAAAACCTACTTGACCCCTCACAATCTGCATAGCGCAGAGGTTAACATTATCAATTTTTCACCAATAAGGCTGCAGGCACCCAAACTTTCAGGAGCTCTTTGAATTGAAGTCTTTTTATATGTGTTACCTTTACTTTACTGCGCTCTGAGAATGAAGGGTTACTTGTGGTGCCTAAAGTCACCAAAAGCAGATCAGGAGCCAGAGCCTTCAGCTATCAGGCTCCTCTCCTGTGGAATCATCTTCCTGTTGCAGTCCGGGAGGCAGACACCGTCTCCACATTTAAGACTAGACTTAAGACTTCCTTTTTTGATAAAGCTTATAGTAAGGGCTGACTCAGGCTTGCCTCGTACCAACCCCTAGTTAGGCTGACTTAGGCCTAGTCTGCCAGGGGACCTCCTATAATACACCGAGCACCTTCTCTCCTTTGCTAACACTCATGTCCTGTTACTGCATCTCGCTAACTCGGCTGTACTGCATGTCACTAACTCGACTTCTGACTGACTTTTGCGTCCCCTTGCAATACACTGTGTTACCTCGCAATACTTTTTGTGCTCCCTCGCAATAAATTTTGCGTTCCCTCACAATACTTTTGCATTCCCTTGCAATACTTTTGAGTTCCCTCGCAATAGTTTTGTATTCCCTTGCAATAACGTTTTGGATTCCCATGAGCCACCATTGTCACTTCCTCTTAGATGCCCGCACTGATCAGTGACCAACGTAAACTTGTATAAACCTGGCGAGATCTCCTTTTAAACTGTAGCATTGTTATTATTGTCTTTCATGCCATTGTAAGTAGCCTACTTAATTAGGTTCGGGAAACGGCACCATGCCAGTTCTGTGTCAGTCAAAATGCGTTATTTGTGACTCTGGGCCCAACTCTGCCACTGATTGGCCAGTCTGACATTCTTCATAATACATAAAGAACATTAGTGATACACATAGGCCTAACAGAAATATGTGTTTGTTTGGGGAGAAGTTAGTGGTGTTACTCGTTCCACAGGCGAAGGACCCCGGACACATACAGTAAATACACCGGTTGTGACTTTTAACATATGTGAGTCTTTGTGACTCTTGGCTCTTGTCCCCTAACTAACGCTTGTTTCTGTTTCACTAACGATATTTTCACCCGATTAAGTCACATCCCGTTATTTCCCGTTATTTCCTCTGTAAACCTGTAAACGTAAACCAACGTTACAGCAGCCTACAAGCATGCTGTGTCCATAAATCAGCTCAGACACTGTTAGAAATGTAGTATTTAGCCTAATAACATCATGCTACAACAGTAATAATGTCAGCTTTAGTCAAATGGCTCTAGCTCTCCCGGTAAATGTCATAAACTCTGGACACATTTTCCCTGTATGTTGACATGATAATAGCCGTGTTTGCCAGATCGCTCTTAGCTTAAGAGGATGTTCTAAGATCGAGCTGACCCACTCTTAACAGTCTTCATAGCAACCAAACGCTCACAGCACCAGCCGCGGCAGGCACATTAATATTACACTAAGCAAGGAGACGTAAAAATAGTGCACACCGTATATATTTTGATCTATTTTATACTTAAGATTTATTTTGTTTAGCATTAATTGGTGACAGAAAAGAATGAATTTCATTTTGCAGGGACAGCGGATGGGAAATAGGTTTTCAGATGGATAAATTTCGAGAAAATAAGGGAAATAAGGAAAAATGGAGAAAAATAAAGTGAAAGAAAAGATTCCATATAAAGAAAAACTCCAGAAAGAGGTATTTAGAAAAACTAAAAGAAAGAAATAACCTCGACCCTTACAAGCTGCCTGCAGCAGAATGGAGCAGCGACCTGAACCGTTTACCGTCTTCCACATTTATGGACATAGTGAATTACCTCGTTTTTGGAGTTAGTTACTATACCATGCAAGAATTCAAGAGCTACAAATCGCTGGAAAGCTACGAGCAGTTCTGCTGCAGCTGGGTGAAAGACCTGTCCATATACCAGCCCCAAAACTGTGAAAACACAGTTGTGCTTGCAAAGGTAAGGTTACACCCTCCACCTTTGAGCTAGCCTACCTGCTATGTTGTCTGAATAGTGGTGTTGTGTTTGCGTTGTGAACAGAGGAGGTTGTTGTGATCATGATTGGTTGATTTCTTTGTCATTTCACTTATGTATTTTCATACATAAGGAAACAAAATTCTCTTTCCAGGACAATTAAATAAAATTAAAAGTGCAGTTAATAGGCTTAATAAATAATCTAGGATAATGTGCGTCCGTGTAATGAAGTGATTTATTATGACAGCTGTGGGGGGGGCATATGTGCTCGGGGTTGAGGAGTCTGACTGTCTGCGGACGGACCTCTTACCTGATTTCATGGGGGAAAACAGGCAGTGGAAGAGGTGTGAGGGGTCCTTTATATGATGTTTAGAAGCTCTACGTGTGCACTGTCTGTTGATTGTAAATGTCTGGCAGGGATGGAAGCTAAAGAGATGTTTAGGCCGCATTGATTGCATCGGGAACACAATAACTTCTGATCACAACAAGCCGATTCTGGTGGTATGCTTTCAAAATGGCGGAAGGGGGCCCAAAGGGGGCGGTGCATGATGTTGTGATGACACGTCCTCAAGCCTAATACTGACACCATTTCCCTCAGTGGAAACGGAGCTTGTATTTACTTTAAGTTCACAGATAAGAAACAATAAATTGTGAAGACAGTAAGGCCTCCACTAAAATAGCATTTTAAGTCTGGTGTGTGACTTATCCTTCAGGGATTTATATTTCGGGATTTATCCAGGTTTCACATGAGAAGAGGGAAAGATTGCTAGCTGCTAGGCTAATCAATACATTGTAAAATGCCATAAGCTTGTGCTTATAATGTTAGCATTTTGTATTTGTTTGGAAAGCTTGTTTAGTACAGGACAGTTGTTTTGTCAGTGAACCTTGTGAGTTGTAATGGGCCAAACTGTTTGCCGTTACCTTTGTTACCTATATGTTTTTGTTGTTATGTATATGCTGAAAAGATCGCTAGTTGCTAGGCTAATTTATACAATGTAAAATGCCATTGGCTTGTGCTAATAACGTTAGCATGTTGTATTTGTGGGGAAAATGTGAGTTGTAGTGAAGCCAATTTGTGTAATTGTTTTTCAAATTGTCTCTGTTAAGCCATGTTTAATGTGTGTTTTGGGTGTGTGTCAACTAAATTTAACAGCACTTCACAGAAACCTCTGCCGCCAACTTGTGTTTTAGAGGTGTAACTGCAGAGTGATGAAGACACACCACCGCAGAAGTAAAAATGCTCACAACGGCATAGCGACATGCGTAGGCTACGTGCATAGAGTCTATGTGCAACCATAAATCCCCTTTTAGCGACTCTTTACCTTGAATTCTCCAAAGTTGAGCAGACCAGGCAGTTGGAAGGAGCCCCACTTATTGAAGTTGATCCCAGATCGGAAGAAGTTGAGGGTGAAAGTGGCCGACATGGAACAGAAGAGCTAAAACAAAATGAAACAGAGGAGCTGAGAAAAGTACTTCATGCTATGTATGGTGTAACTGTATAGTCCAGTTCTCGCTGACAGACTGAGGCAGTGGGCTGATAGAGGAAACCCCTAGTTTGGCCTTTTCAAGTATTAGTGATATCCACTGATGGCTGCCCACTGTTCTTGACCTTTAACCTCTGCATACTTACTGAAGCCATGTTTCCAGCAAGCAGTCTGGTACAGTTCAATTCAGTTTGGTACACATTTTTTCTGTTTCCACCATGAAAAGTTGTGGCTGGTACCAGAAAAACTGTTCCTTACTGTCCCCATTTTTGGTCACTCCTCTGTTTGGGTACCTAGCACACAGATCTGGAACTAAAAGGTGGAACTAGACACAATGCAGTCCATTGATTGGACAATAGAGGACTGTCACTCTTGCTCAAGACTAAGTTGTGGCTGGTTTTGAAGCTTATGTAACCACTGTTCATACTGAAGTAGTCGTACATACATCAGTAAACTGTAACTATAGAATGAAAGGATGTTTGCTGCCTCTTGCAGCAGCTGTAGACTGAGAAAAAAATAATGTGACTCACTGGGCTGACTGACATCAACTTTTAAGGTGTAATGTTTACTGTAATGTTACTCGATGCATGAGTTGACGAATTGAATCCATCAGCACACCTAAATTTCAATATAACAACTTTGACCATTCAATTAGTTTATATTGTCTTTCTTAGATGACACTGACTTTTAGTAATGAGTGGATCTTCAAGTACACACACACACACACACACACACACACACATTTAAGAGTACTGTTTGCAGTGGAAATGCTAAACAGACCTAGGGTCTAGTACCATGTCTGAAGGGTTACTTTAGGTTCCAAAGGTACTACTCCGAAAGTGTATGGTGAAAACAGGGTTTTAGTGACACTTGCACTGCTAGTGTGGCCGCAAACTAACAAGTCCCTTTTTGTGTTTACTGAATAAGGTAACATACCACTTTCCAAGTGAGGGCCTGGTTCCAGAACGAGGACCCCTCCTCCAGACTGAAGAGTATGCCACCTATAGGAGCACCAAAGGCAGCAGCTACTCCAGCCGCAGCACCCGCTGACACAAAGTCTCGCTTGTCCCTGAAAAACAGTTAAGTCAACACAATAAGCTATGTTTGACAATATTTCCCACATATTCTGAGCTGAAGGGAAGCAGTGAACAGTGTACAATGTTTTGGTAATAAGAGTGTACCGCAGCCATACCGGTCACTGCGGAAGTATGGAAAATCGAATTTGATCCTCTTGAAAGTGATGCTCTGAAACTGATAGAGGGACAAAACATCTGATGAACATGCTTAACCCATGATACAAGCCGAATGCATGAGTGGCTGGACCATTTCATAGTCAATAATTTTTACAATCAAAATGCATTAGGAGGTAATCTTTCAATGGCCAGTATAAACAAGAGGAATGACTACAGCAAGCAAACCCTGTTTCAATGTACATGTGAGCGCCAGACTATTGTTTATAAGGCATAATTCAGATCTTTTGAAGTGGAGCTGTATGAGGTACTTATCCAGAGTCAGTGTATTACCTATAGTAGGTGTCTGTTGGCAGGAGCATCACCACAGAAGCTAAACAATGTACTGCTGTAGAGGGGTCGGCAACAAAATGTATTTTAGCCACCTACAGAAATCAGTATCAGTTTAAGTTAAGGTGGCAAGATTTTGGAAATGACAGCTGGGGACATTTCCAGCTTGTCGGTCAATATCATTCAAATACTCAATGTTATTATCTATGAAATATAAGATGAGGACAATACATGTTTCATTAGAAATGGTAACTGTTGCACTATAATAAAGTATGGTACAGACCAACTGATAAAATTGGGTACTATATATGTAGTATATATATCCTTTTTAGTTTTTCCTGGAGTGCAATTTTTATATATTTTTTCTATTTTATTGACTATTTTATCATTTATATTCTATTCTAATTTAAATATTTGTATTGTGTATTATGTGTACTAACAAAATGGTCTCAAAGACACACAAAATAATCACATACAAAATTACCACAAAAAAAGATGCATAATGACTATGAAGAGACTTTAAATAATCCTCATCATCATCATCCTCATCATCATCATTATCAAAATAAAAACCCAAATCAACAAATAGACATAGCAATGTGCCTTGCTCTTATATAGGTGAGGTGGTTGGGCCTTTTGCAAATTGTTTCATGATCTACCCATAAACATGTGGCATGATAACACGTAAAAAGTCTCAATTGCTTGAGTATCACAGTCATTTGAGAGTTGGCAGCCTTGCAGTCAAAAACAGGGACATTTCTGGGGACAGCTCCAGCCATGGAAAGGCCAGCAAAAACTGGGTCCATTGCCAAAAAAAGGGTATTTCTGGTCAGCCTTGTTTAAGTGGACAGTACATTGAGAATATTTTCACCACTTTACCTTGCCGCCAAACAGCTCTTTCTGACAGGGAACTGAAGCCCCCAGACTCGTTTGATAAAAATCTTTTACCTCATTTTACCTTACAGAACACAGGAGCTGCTGGTCTACCGCTGACTCTATCAGTTAGTTAGTGTTATTGTGTGACTTCAATGAATCCGAACTAACCCTTAAAAATAAAACCAAAGTCACACAAAAGCACAAACTAACTAACTGATAGAGTCAGCGGTAGACCAGCAGCTCCCGTTTTCTGTGAGTAAAGTGACTGTTTTTGTCAAAGGAGTCTGGTGGCAATATACTCACTGCTGTATATAAGAATAAAGACACCAAACATCTTGTATCACGAATATGTAACAGATTACAAAACTCCAAAAATGATTCCACTGTCCAGGTCAAACAGAAATGAGAGAGGGAATTGGGCCTGAAGACATCTGAGGATGATTGGAATAATACTTGGGGGGTCAAGCTAGGACCACTAATTCAAGATCTTGGAGAGAGGGAGTTCTGCTAAGAAAAACATACAACGATATTTTGTGACTCCAAAATTGAAACTTCTACAACAGGGATCTCAGGGGCGGGATGAATACTGGAGGCTGTGTGGTAAATCAGTGCAGACCACTTTCATATTTTTTGGGAATGCTTACTAGTAGGGCTGTGTGATATGACGATATATATCGTGTGACGAGAGAAAAATGTCTATCGTTTCATATTTTGCTCTATCGCTTACATCGCTATGACGCAAATTACACTTTTTACTGCAATATTTTTCGTCATTTGGACGTTTCATTGATCTGATTCACCAGCTTTCTCACTGCCAGCGCTCCCTCTCTTCACTCACTCTCTAGCTTGCTTGACGACAACTTTTTATTCATTGGATTAAAATGTGCTATATCCGGATAGGTATCGTTATCGGGATATGAAATCACCTATAGATGAATTCGGCGAGCGATTTGTGTATGCCACCATCTTGCGGCGGCGCCATTGCTGCGGTGACGTGTCAGTCATCAATTCATTATGCTGTCATTGTGAACTTACTCTCTACAATGACAGCATCATGAATAGCTGGATTGATGATGTTGGACAGTGGCCTCCGGTAACTGATGAAGGCGTGACAATTAATCATTATGGACAGGCTATGTGACCATCACATCATACTGAAGGCGTTCAATATTCATTGCCTTCAATATGATGTGACGGTCGTCTAAAAGGCGGTGTAAAATTTGCCCGACCCATCCGGAGCTCAGGTAATTCTGACCCTCAATCAGAGACCTGTAATTGCCGTTCTTCTGGTCAACGGAGGCCAGGCGATCAATAAAATATTCTTGAATACCTAAAACAAAACACAAACACATGTCGTTGTTGTTTTTAGTCACGTAGCCTGTCCATAATGATTAAATGTCACGCTGCTAGCTTGCTAACGTCAGCACACGTAACGTATGCTAACGTTATATTGCACAGTGTTTAATGATACAGTGTATTATCTCCCTATTACTCTAATCTTTCCTGCTTATCGCTCAAACAAATGATGAATTTCTATATTAATATCGGTACTCATTTAAGATACCTTCGTCAGTTACCGGAGGCCACCATCTAATATCACCACAGCAATGGCACCGCCACAAGATGGCGGCATACACAAATCGCTCGCCAAATTCGTCTATATCGGGATATGAGATTTTGGTCATATTGCCCAGCCCTACTTAGTAGTCTATCCATATTGGCAGGAGATTTCCAAAGACATAAGGAACATCTTTGGGAAAAAGCTGATGACTCTTTTGTCATATTGTACTTGGGCAAAACCATGGACAACCTCATGAGCCAGGATGAATACCTTTACGAAGTAAGTATTTTTTTTTTTCCCCTGAGGGGAAATTCAATTTTTTCATTCTTGCTGTCAATTACACACAGGTCCGAAAGACACACAGACCTATACATGCACAAAGTGGAGAGATGTCAGAGTGAGGGGGCTGCCTTGGTCAGGCGCCACGAGCGGTTGGGGGGTTCGGTGCCTTGCTCAAGGGCACCTCGGCAGTGGCCAGGAGGTGAACTGGCACCTCTCCAGCCACCAGTCCACACTCCATATTTGGTCTGGACGGGGACTCGAACAGGCGACCCTCCTCACGACTGTGACCCTCCTCAAGACTGTGACTTATCAATATTGATAAGTCACAGTCTTAAAAAAAGGGTGATTTTCAGACTGTGACTTATCAATATATAAAATACCAACATATAAAATATCGAAAAAAAGGAATGTAACTTGTTGACTGGATAGTCCAAAAAAAAACTGTGTATACTTAAACTTATACTGATTTTTTTTTTTTTTTTAGGTGGTTAAAACATACCCTGCTATTGCCCTCGTTTACAGCAGGACTTGCTTAGCTTCTGTGGCAGCACTCCTGCCTGCTTCTCTTAACTAGGGGTGTGCTGACTGACATCCACAGTAGGTAACACGCTTGAAAAATTGTGAGCCTTTCCTTTAAGAGATGCCAAGGTCAGATATTTTCAAATCCTGTACGCAGAAGAGTTCAAATAGATTGGTGCTCTGTTTATATTTCATTTAGTAGCTCTGTAATATATTGTTGTGTTTTGTTCTGTCTATATGTAAAGTGTAATGCTGCTATCTTTGTGAAGTGCAAATGGGAGTTGGATTGTCAGTGGGGTCATCCATGGTTAAAAAAAGGTTATATATACTGTAGACATATAAAATCAGACACATGAACCCTAACATCTTGACATGCATAAGCATAAAAATAAATAGAATCTCAGCATAAGCAGTACATTCAACTGTAAAAATCAGTGTTTATGTCACTGATTGTTGATGTAACGTTCAGGTTGTGTGGCGGGGTACCTGAGGAAGACCAGCTCCCACAATGGCTCCACTGTGTATCATTGGACCTTCTTTCCCCACAAACAGACCTAAGTGGACACACAGACACACACACACACACACACACACACACACAGAGTCAGAGGCACTGTCCGTCCACCTGCTCATCACTGACTTATCACCTGTACATCAATGATAGCACTGATTGATCAGTCACTGTATCTCTAATTAACCCTCATCATTACATCCTGACATTTTGCTTCTATATTAGCTGGAGGTTACAGCTGACGTACAGTATTTTTTCATTGTTTCATATGTGCTTGAGTTTACATGAAAGGTTACAGTTTTGCATCTGGAGTTGTTCACAAAAACTTTTTTTGTTTCTTGTTGAGTTTACTGAGTTACAAAGTTTAGTGAGACATTTAGAAGAAAATTGCTTCTATGACTTCTACCTTTCCTATACATTCACAAAGTTTAATTTAGTGGAGGAATAAATATTTATTTATTTTCTTAAGTAAACATACCAGCACACACACACACACACACACACACACACACACACACACACAATCTTTATTACAAGTAAAAGTCCTGTACAGAAGTATTCTCAGCTTCATGTAGTTCAAGTATCAGCAGTAAAAGGAGAACTAATGTTCATTTCACTAAGTTCAGTCATGAAATTGGGTCAGGGGTGAAAAAGGTGAAAAGGATACAAGACCCGCACCTGCTATTGGGTCCCAGGGTTAGACTTAGACTTAGACATGTCTTTATTAATCCCTTTGGGAAGTTCCCTCAGGGAAATTGAAGTTCCATATCACACACAGCACTGTTAAATATACATATACATAAATAATATAAAATAAAATAACACTGGAAGAATAGAGAGAAATACATATATATATATATATATATATATATATATATACGTGTCTATATAATATATATAAATTACATAGTATTCAGTATTCACAGTATAAACAGAACACAGTATTTGTATGGTTGTGTTATTATTGCACATGTATTGTATTGTACATGGTTACAGTTTGATGGCACGGGGGACAAAGGAGTTTTTCAGTCTGTTTGTCCGGCTCTTTGGAAGGAGCAGCCTGTCGCTGAACCGGCTCCTCCAGCTGCTGATGACAGTGTGCAGAGGGTGGTTGGCATTGTCCAAGATGCCCCGCAGTTTGTTAAGAGTTCTCCTCTCCGCCACTGTCACCAGGGGGTCCAGCTTCATGCCGACCAGCGAGCCGGCCCGTCTGACCAGCTTTTCCAACCTGGAAAGTTCTGCCTTTGATGTGCACACCACAGCGTAGGAAAGGACGCTGGCGACCACGGACTGGTAGAACATCCACAGGAGATTCCTGCAGATGTTGAAGGATCGTAGCCTCCTCAGGAAGTACATCCTGCTCTGAGCCTTCTTGTAAAGCTGCTTAGTGTTGCTCCTCCAGTCCAGCTTGTTGTCCAGCCACAGGCCAAGATATTTATAGGTCTCCACGACCTCCACCTCCTCTGCTCCTAAAAGAACTGGTCTGGGTCTGGGTCTGTCCCTCCCAAAGTCAATGACCAGTTCTTTAGTTTTTGAGGTGTTAGGCTGCAGGTTGTTTGTGTGGCACCAGACAACAAAGTTCCTCACCAGGCTCCTGTATTCCTCCTCTTCATCGTCTCTGATACATCCCATGATGGCATCTGCAAACTTCTGAATGTGACACGTTTCAGAGTTGTAGCAGAAGTCCGCTGTGTACGGAGTAAAGAGGAGGGGGGACAGCACAGTCCCCTGCGAAGCTCCTATGCTGCTGACCACAGTGTCAGACGTGATGTCCTTCAACCTGACATACTGCGGTCTGTCGGTGAGGTAGCCGGAAATCCAAGCAACCAGGCAGGGGTCCACATGCATTCTGATGAGTTTTTCCTGGAGTAAAAGGGGCTGGATGGTGTTGAAGGCACTCGAAAAGTCCAGGAAGAGGATCCTGACAGTGCCGCTCCCCTTGTCCAGATGCAAGTGGTTATGCTCCTCGATTGTTTTTTTGGTGGAAAAATTAGCTTCCAAATGCTTATATCTGATTTCTTTTAGATTTACTCTAGTGGTGGTCACATGCAGAATTACAAGACTGCATAAAAACAAAAGTATGAATGTATAATTAAGTGTAAATAAAGTATCTTTACATGTTCACATATGTTGTATAAGAGACGAGACCAGGGGCGGACTGGGACACAAATTCAGCCTGGGACATTCAGGTGCATCGGCCCACACACCGGCCCGCACGTTTCTACCTATAATCCTCTATATGATTGTATACACGACACAAACGCTGTCCTCAGAATCCACTGCATAAGAAAATCAGCAGTTATTGTTTAATTCCATACTATAAAATAAATGCAATAATGAATTGGCCACAAATGGCTATGTGCTTATTATTTAACTTAAAATAAAAGCATATGACTCTATCCTAATGCATCTAATTTTATGTACAACATAACTGTCTGCCCTGTCCTGCCCAGCCCTGCTCTTGTATTACATAAGCCCAATTTATCTCCATGACTCACAGCCATGAACTGAAGAAATATAAATTGGGCAATAGGCCCTATGGTCAACCTTTAGTCAACTTATTACTACAACAAAATTAGGTGGGGGCACCACCTAATGTTAAATGCGTGCATCCACACGAAAAAAGCAAGCACATATTTTCGTTTAGTACAGGTTTAAATTATAATGACTTATTGCAATACCTAGTAGGCTAGTTGGCCTCTTGAAACAGACACCTAGAAGAAATACGCAATTTGCCAAAGCCAAACTTGCACATTACACACTCACGAACGTTAGCTAACGTTAATACACCTGCTATAATGGCACTGTCGGCTCCAGCTCCATCTCCGTCGTTAGCAACACCAGCAGCCTCAGCCCGTCAACCAATGCCGCAGCCAAACAGGTTGGTTATTTTGGAGCACTTTGCTGCCTCTTTTTGTAAAGATTTAAGTTTTTCTATTCAAGTTTTTTTCCACGCCACCCTTTCTTTTTTACCGGCTTTATCCATGTTCTCTGTCTTTCTCCTTTCTCAGTAGCTAGCACTAACGGTCACACTAGCCTGGTTTGCCATGAGTAATGACTGATGACTGCGGCTGAGCCAATCACATTTGAAGAAAAACGAGAGCCTCTTTCGTATTGGAGGAGGCCGCTCTTATCTCCTCCTTCAAGCATCAAAACACAAGATTGACCCCTACGTTCCCTCTGAACATCTCACAGCAAACAAACAATAGCTGTGTTCGAAATTGTCCACTCACTCACTCACTCACTATTCCCTATTTCGTGTTTACTATATAGTGCACTACATGGGGAACAACTGAACGAGATTTCGGACACTAACTGAAATTTTTTCTTCTTCTCCTCTGGCAAAAGACGACTGCGTTGCATTGTGGAATATGCGAGTACAATGTAGGGTACATCGTTTGTTCACTCACATTTGCTGTGCATTGTGGGTATTTTATAGTCCACTATATAGTGAATGAAATTAACTGCGAGAATTCGAACAACACTACAAAATGGCGAACACACTATATAGTGCACTATAGGGTGCGATTTCGAACACAGCTAGTATGGGAGTAGACTCACAAGTCAGTCTTTAGACGCTTTGCTTAACTAAAGACTGATGACTTTCTCCCTGATTTTGTGTTTAGATGGGCGGATACAATTTCAGAGTTTAAAAAAAACTCCCTACGTTGCAGAACCAATAGTAAATCCGCAGGGCGGTCCTTCGGTGGCTCGCTGAACTCTTGTGCTTGTAAACATAGTCCCACTAGAAACACATGTAGCGGTACAAAATGGCTCAGCCGCACTCGCAGAAAACGCCGTCAAAGTTAGTGGATGTTTGTCGCGTTTGCGGCGACACATTCTCGCCAACTAAAAGAAACAAACATAATCTTTTACAAGGCCATGACTCATGCGTCCGGCCGGACTATAGAGGGAATCGCCAGCAGAGCTTTTAGCTATACATATATATATATATATATATATATATATATATATATATATATATATATTTTTTTTTTTTTCACATCACTGTACCACCGTTTAGACTAATCTGTTGTTTGAAAAGTCTATGAACACAATGACTGAACAAACATTACTATTTCTTAGCCGTTAGCGGTGTCTGTAATAGGTAATAACTAATTAAACGGTGTAATGGAAGGAGGGAGACACAGGTTCTTCGTAACTCTGTTTATTTCACCAGCACACAACACATGGCTAACAGTAACTTCTGCTGCTAAACTTCCGGCTTGAGGTCACGTCATCACGTTATCACGCCCAGCCCCCCGCTGGCTACGGTAGCCTCATATGAACAATAAGTTATCTCATAACATCTCTCCTTTTTAGAAGAGAAATAAACATTATAAGTAATCAGTGAAATTACTACTTGCCACTGAACTGCAAACCATTTTTCTCTTACATCTGAACCTACTATCTGAAAGGCAGACATTTATAACTATTCCACTGTAGTGTAAATAAACCGTAACATGCATAAACAGTATCAGTTTCCATTTGACAGTATAAAACATAACTTTTTTTCATAATAATACTCTCCCATTCTCTCTCCTCAACTGAACACTGGACATCATCGGGGTAGATTACACTCAGTCCTGAGAAGGGATTATTCTGCCCTTATGAGAGAGAGGAGGATGAACCCCCCCCCCCTTAAATTCAGTCCTCATCCTTGTCTGTGTCTCCTGTAAGAACAAACACTCGCACAGATCTAATAAAGAGGACTCCTTAACCTCACGGCCCCTGGAGGTCAGTCTCCGGGGAGTGGTGGACTGGAGAGGAGACCGCGGTGCGGGACCTGGCGATGGCTGGCCCTGTGACGGCTCCTGTGGAGTCGCCACCACCGTAGCTAGGGAACTGCAGTCATGCTGTGTTGGGACAGGAGCAGCACACTGCTGTTGCTCCACTGGATTGGCGGTCTCAGGGACAGCGTGGAGATGTCGCCTGTTGCGACAAGTCACTGTACCGTTGTCCATTTCCACCACATAGGATCTTGTCTCTAAATCTGAGAGGCAGTTTAACCTCACGGCCCCTGGAGGTCAGTCTCCGGGGAGTGGTGGACTGGAGAGGAGACCGCGGTGCGGGACCTGGCGATGGCTGGCCCTGTGACGGCTCCTGTGGAGTCGCCACCACCGTAGCTGGGGAACTGCAGTCATGCTGTGTTGGGACAGGAGCAGCACACTGCTGTTGCTCCACTGGATTGGCGGTCTCAGGGACAGCGTGGAGATGTCGCCTGTTGCGACGAGTCACTGTACCGTTGTCCATTTCCACCACATAGGATCTTGGCTCCTTAGACATGCTGATGACTGTAGCAGGTGTCTTCCAACCTTTGTCCCCGTCGAGCTTCACCCTGACCTTTTCACCTGGGTGCAGCTCAGGGAGAGGACGAGCTGAATGCCTGCGGTTGTAGAAGAACCTGTAAGCTTCCTTAGCCGCAGCGTCTTTCTGGTAGACGAGGTCCCAGTTGGCTGGCTGTGGCAGCAATGACTTCTCTAGTGCTGGGACAGTGGCACGGATTTGTCGTCCTGTCATCAACTGAGTGGGGCTCGCTCCGGTCGCGGCGATTGGTGTAGAGCAATAACACATTAAAGCTAGGCAGGGGTCAGACTGTTTGAGGATGTGTTTAGCTGTTTGGACAGCTCTCTCGGCGGTCCCCATTACCCACAGGGTAATGGGGACTGGAGGTTATGTGGGTGAAACCATACCTCTGTTTGAAGTCTTGGAACTTGGCCGATGTGAACTGCGTGGCGTTGTCACTGACCAGTTCTAATGGAATTCCCCATCTCACAAATATGTGCTTGAGCTTGCCTATAACCTGTCTGCTTGTAGTAGTAGTAAGAGGAGCAATTTCAATGTCTCTTGAAAAATAGTCCACTACAATGACGTAACTCTTACCCTCCAGCTCGCACAGATCAGCTGCAATCCTTTGCCAGGGGCCACTGGGTAGGGGAGTCATTACCAGTGGTTCATGTCTCTGTGTGGGTTTATGCTCTGCACAGAAGTCACATGATCTCACTTTCTTGGTGATCTGGGCCCCGATGCTGGGCCACCAGACCGTTAACCTGGCTCGCTCTCAACACTTGGTTAGTCCCTGGTGACTTTCGTGCAGCTGGTTTAGAACATTGGATCTGAGTGCTGTGGGGATTACAATGCAATCATGGTACAGTACGAGACCATCTGATTCAGAAAGGTGAGCTCTGGCTGTGTGAAATCCTTGCAGGGGTGAGAACTCTGCCATTCTCTCTGGCCACCCTTTTCTGATGAAGGTGATCACTTTTTGAAATTCGGCATCACCCTGTGTGGCTCTGCGGATTTCCTCCAGCTTGGGTGACTTGATTGGCTTGTTAGCCACCATAGTGTTCACATATGCTCCGACCTGACCATCAGTGTCTGACTTGTGGTCTCCATCCAGGGATTGCCTCGAGAGTGCATCAGCCACTGCCAGCTGTTTACCTGGGACGTGCTCCGCGATGACATCGAACCGCATTAGGCGCATGAGCAGCCTCTGACACCTCAATGGGGTCTTGTCCAGACCATATGTGTTAATTAATGGCACCAGAGGCTTATGGTCTGTTTGAAGACGGACCCTGCCCATCCCCTGGATGTAACGGGGTGAAGCGCTCACAGGCCCACACAGACGCCAAGCACTCTTTCTCGATCTGGGAATATCTTTTTTCCGCATCTGTGAGAGTGCAAGAACAGAAGGCGATGGCTCGCAGCTCTCCCTCATGGTCCTGTAACAGGGCAGCGCCCAGGCCATAGCTGCTGGCGTCTGCGCTGACCACGGTTGGCCAGCCTGCGTCATAGTAACATAATGCTGGTGCTGCCACTTGTTGAATGCCTGCTCCTGAGGCTCACCCCAGACCCATGCAGTCTCTTTTCTGAGTAGACTGGTGAGCGGGTGCAGCATGGTGGACAGGCCAGGAAGGAATTTGCCCACATAGTTTATGAGTCCAAGCACCTGGCGCAGTTGCTCCACATTTGTAGGGCTGGGCAGTTTGGTGATGGCCACCACTTTGCTGTTATCCAGTTTCACACCGTCGGCGCTGATTATGTGCCCAAAGAACTGTAGTTCGGTCTTCGGTCTGTAGTGGCACTTTGTTCCGTTGAGCTTGAGGCCTGAAGCCTTAATCGTGCGTAGCACCATATTCAGGTGGCGGTCGTGTTCCTCCTTATTAGACCCGTAGACAAGGATGTCGTCCATCACGACGACGGTCCCCTCCATGTCCTTGAGCAGCGTGCTCATCAGCCGCTGGAAAATTTCAAGCGCTGATGTAGTCCCAAATGGCAAACGTTTGAAGCAAAATCTGCCCATGGGAGTTATGAAGGTGGTTAATTTCTGGCAGCTGGGGTCCAGTGGGATCTGCCAGAACCCACTTGAGGCATCTAAAGTGGAGATAACCTTGGCTCCGGCTAGCTTGGGCGTTATGTTGTCCAGTGTGGGCAGAATGTAGCTGTCCCGCTTTACTCCCTTGTTCAGCCGTTTTAAATCCACACACACTCTGACCTCATCCTTGTTGCGCTTTGGAGCAGGCACCATTGGTGCACACCAATCTGTGGGTTCAGTGACCTCCTCTATGATCCCCAGGCTGAGCATGCGCTTTAACTCTTTTTCAACTTTTGGGAGAAGTGGAAAGGGAACTCTGCGTGGCGTGTTTACACTGCATGGCACTGCGTCATCAGTCAGTTCTATTTTACCAGGCTCACAGTTCAGTAATCCCATTTCTCCGAACACATCCTCTGTTACGCTGCTGTTGATTTCGTTGACTCTTGTAACCAGTCCCATTCGTTTTGCCACAGACTTGCCCAGTAAGTTATTTATATATTGTCCTTTAATGACTGTAATCCAGTACTGATATTTCTGCCCCTTGAACATGGTAGTGACAAGGAATTTTCCCACACACAAAACTTTCCCTCCCAGGCTGTACACTGTCGGCCTGGAAATGATCAGTCTGGGCCTCCGCCGTAACCCACTGAATGTCTCTTCTGTCATAACAGTCGTGTCAGCTCCAGTATCGATTTTAAAATCAACTGGGATACCATTCACCATCAGCTCAACATCCCAATCTGTGTCTGAGTCGGGTTCTTCTATGATGGTTGGCTTTGACTCGGTTACAGTTCCAAGGAAAAGTCCGCCTATGAAAAATGTATCATCCTTCAAATCTGCCACAGCCTCTGTCCTGACTTCTTTTAGCATTCTGGTCTTGCATACAACTTCAAAATGGCCCATCTTGTTGCACTTCCTGCATCTTTTATTGCGGGCAGGACAGCTCTCTTTTTTATCATGCATTCTATTGCATCGTTGGCAGTTCAGTTTAGTGTCGCTGTATTTTTGTCCATGTGGCTGTCGTGATTTATCATAGCTCCGTCTCGTGTTGCCGTACTGTTTGTGTCTCACCTCGTTCACTCCAGTTTCCACACGCTCCGCGTTCTGTTGTTTGACCTGCTCGCTCTGGCGCGCGAGCTGGATCGCCCTCTCCAGCGTTAGATCTGCCTCGAGCTGCAGCCTCTGTGAAACCTCTTTGTCCAATATTCCTATCACAATGCGGTCCCGAATCTGTTCATCCTTGCTGTTGCCGAACTCGCATTGCTGCGCGAGCTCATACAGGCTCCGGACAAACGCCTCCACGGTCTCACCAGCCCGTTGGGTCCGCTTGTGAAAGCAGGCGCAGTCATGGATGACGTTCCGTTCGGGTACAAAGTGTTCATCAAACTTTTCCACCACAATTTTAAAGTCAAACTCGGGGTGTGGAATAGCCTCCGTGGCAGCAGGAAACACAAATGAACTGTAGACAGGCTCCGCATCTCTCCCCATAGAATAGAGGAATGAATTCACTTGAACGTCACCGCTCTCTTTATCCAGCTTCGATGCCACACGAAAGCAGGAAAACCTCTGCCTCCACACCGGCCACTCCGCCGGGTGGGAAAAGTCGAACGGCTCCGGGGGACCAAACTGAGCCATCTCGTCTCCGGCGTTAGCGTTGAGTCCTCACTTCTGACACCATGTCATGGCAGGAGGGAGACACGGGTTCTTCGTAACTCCATTTATTTCACCAGCATACAACACATGGCTAACAGTAAATTCTGCTGCTAAACTTCCGGCTTCAGGTCACGTCATCACGTTATCATGCCCAGCCCCCCACTGGCTACGGTAGCCTCATATGAACAATAAGTTATCTCACAACAAACGGTCCGTGAAAAAAATATTTTTTCCAGCAGATATCTTAGTTACAACATGATTGAGCTAGCAAAGCAGTTTTGTGTTGCTATGTGTGGTATTTATTCAGTTTTGGGAAATCACGATGTCTAGAAAGCATCAGTGGCTGCAGCTGTCAGGGACAGCTAACAGCAGCAGCAAAGCTAACATCAGGACGTCATCTGTTAAAAGCCTCCCTTGTCGGATACAACATGAAACTACTCCAGTTAGCTCAATCATGTTGTAACTAAGACATTCGCTGGAAAAAATATTTTCTTCACGGATAAGCACACATTTGATAAAACGGAGTTAAATCTCTCGGCATCTATTTTCAAGCTCTCTATATGCTTGTTTCCTTGCGGACGAGAAAAGGGGGACAGCACATTTCCGAGGAGTGTCCTTTTCAAAAATGCAGGAGGCGTTGCTTTGTTGCCGGCTGTTTTCGCTGGTGTGTTAAACACACTTTAGAATGGAGTGTCTCCAGACTATCAGAAGGCGGAGATCTCTGATTGTCTGGTGGCGAGACTAGTATGGGAGGGACGCGCATTGCAGTACTGACAGGTAGCAACTAGCTTAACATTCACTAGTCTCACCGGGCCAGCCCCACCGGCCCACTTGGTGACCGCCCATCGGGATTCGTCCCAAATGTCCCAATGGCCAATCCCCCATTGGACGAGACTGACAACTTCTCTCATGAAATGCCCAAGCGCATATGTCAGGGTTGCCAACGCTCACGCATCTGGCGTGTGACACACGCATTCACCTTCCATCTCATGGTCTTACTCTGCCCAACTAATTCTCATGCCACCGACGATCGCTGGAAAAAGGCTGGTAGCTGAGTATTTTAAATTAATTTTAAACAGCCGGCGCACCGGGTGGGTGGAGAGGGGAGAGGAGAGGAGAGGGGCAGACTCTGCCTGACTGGCATACCAGTTGAGCGAAATGGAGTGCAGCCAAATGTTTCTGTGGAAAACTACTCTCTGATTGATGCGCAATCCATATTTCCGCTTTGATTGGGCAGCTCTAGTCCCAGCTGACTACGGGCCGTTTCACGCGTCGGGGAGGACGTGACTTTTCAAGTGAACTGAGAGGCGCTTGACTGAACTTGAAGAAAGGTAAGTCGGCTCACTGGTAGTCTGATGTCTTCGGTAGCACCTAGACCGCATACTGGATGTCCACTGGATCCGTCACGTGCATTCCAGCGCGGACTCACTCCGTACAAATAAGATACATAAATGTCAGCATTTTTTTCTGTCCCAGTCCAGCCCTGTACATAGGTAATTGAAAGTCCTTGAATTTATCTATTTCTGTATGAAATTGCATGAAAATAGGACTTCACTGTGTGAATTTCAAAATTTTCTTGGGGGAGAACCCCCCGAATCCCCCTTGAATTCTTTCTGTTTGTCATACAGGACATATTACTGGATTTTTTTAAGCAGGTGACTGTACTACCATAGATTGATGAACTCGACCTTGATCTGCGCCGTAAAACAAATATACGCCTATGGACGTGTGTGAGGCTTAGGCCTATAGATATGAATATGTTAACGTACACTCATTTCTTTTAAGGTCTTTTAAGGTAAAAAAAAAAAAACAAAACAAAACATGCCGTCGTGTCCACATATTTTGTCATCGGATCTACACGATTCACATAGGTCACCCATTTTGTATTGAAAACGGCAAAAGGTGAGCGCTTTTCATGCCTGAACGTCTCAAATGTGGTTTCTGGTTATTGCACTGGTTATACAAATAACCCGTAAAACTGCACATTTAACTACATGTAGCTGAGAATATTTCTGTGGGCATTTCTGCAGTCAGCAGGCCAGTAACACGCTCCCTCAAAACTTGTGACATCTGTGGCATTTTGTTGTGTGATCAAACTGCACATTTCACTGTGACCATCCCAAGGCACACCTGTTAAGTAATTAAGCTTTTTAATTAATGTCTTGCTATGCCACACTTGTGGTGGATGGATTATCTTGGAAAAGGAGAAGGGCTCATTAATGAAGATTTTAACAAATAAGCTACCAATATTTGAGAGAAATAAGTTCAGTGTGAGTTTTCAGTGCTTTTAAATATTCATTAAATAATCAGAGCAACACTGCTTATCTCTTATCAGACTGCATAAGAAAATGTGAATATACTGTACATTCATCTTCTTGTTCTTTGTTTGTAGGGCATTTTCCCTTTACTCTCTGCTCTCACTGTTGTAAAAAGCCCACACATACACAAAATAAAAAACCGTGACACATTTTCAATGTCTTTACCGGAAAACTGGCAACATTCAGTGCGATTTGGAATCAAAATGTCAGTGGTCATCCACTTTGATCAAAACACATCTCTTGTACACATTTAGTGCTGTACTCATACTTTACCTCCAGCCACACTGAACAGGACTCCAGCAGCTTTGCAGAGAAAAGTTCGCAGCCGGACAATTCTTGGAATCTTTACTCCATTCAAGTAACTTTTGATTTCTGGGATTCCCGAACCTGCAGCTACTGGCTGATCACAGAACACCAAAACATAGCATGTAAGCATCATCACATGAAATCACAGGTTAGTGTATTCTCTAGTGTCACAAAAAGTTTATCTGAATTAAAAATTGAACAACATGTCACAATTTGTTGGTAATAGGTGAAATGGGGTCAAACACTTTAAGGCTATAAAACTTATGTTCTCCTGTAAAGTAATGACAATAAAGCACATATACTGCAGTGCAACTACATTTACCACCTTGACCAGTCTGTGACCTTTTATACCAAAGGATGAACACCTGTCCAGCAGACAGTTTGACTCATTCTTCGTTTATGTAGGGACTTTTCTCACCACTGGCTTAAGACCTCATGCCAGAATTTAATTGTAACAAATATGCTTCTTCTTAAAATTTTAAGGAGTTTTTACCTGAAGTTTTTTTTGTTTGTTTCAGGAGGAAACAGTGATCAGCAGGTTCTAGTTGAAGTCCAGGTCACAGATGCTCATTGCCAGCAGAAAATCACTAAAATTGAAATTTGAATACCTACTGTATCTGAGCAGCCTTACCTCGATGAGGACTAGCACACTGGCAATGAAGACAAAGGTCATGTTGAAAGCCAGGAGCTCCAGCAGAGACAGAGGGAGACAGCCTTTATCACTGCACTTCTCTATAGCTGGAGGTGTTCAGCTCAAGTAAAAAAAACACCAACACTGAGGATAAACCTGTCTCTTTAGGGAATTATGTTACCGTATCAATACAACAATGTTCAAACACAATGATAATGTACATTTGACAGCTGGTTTATTTTCAGAACATATTGTAATGAATGGAGAATGATGGCTACCTTGCTGTATGCCAGCAGGTACTACTCTACTCTGCATTTAACTGTGCAGGGAGACCACTAATAATCTTCACACAACGCACACTTACTGAGTGAAAGCAGAACACAAAACCAAAAGAAAAACTGCAGGCCTACATATTGTACTATCCTGGTAAAGAAATACATAGAAGTACTGTAAGGGGAAAAAAGAGAGATTTCAAGAATGAAGTTAAAATAATCTGTGGTGTTAATTAAGATACTGTTATGAGAATCAAGTCTTAAAGATTCAGTGTGTAGGGTTAAGGAGGATATATTGGCAGAAATTTCATTTAATATTCATAACTGTGTTTTCATTAGTTTATAATCCATGGATGTATAGAGTAACTGTGGGGGAAAAAAATCAATACAGCATGGTATCACAATATTTTTGTGTGGCAATATCTTATTGTCACACAATGCCAACTATTGATTTTTTTATTATATAAATTATTAATATTACAAGTACATATTAAACTTTAGGTCGTCTACTAGAATTATATTATCAATAGCTTTTTCAGTCCACCTGACACATTTTGCTGCTGCTGCAAAATGGCTGAAGTCAGATGAACAGACTGAAAACTTTATAAACAGACAACCAGACCGGTTATTTTTTAGCGATTCATTGCTGTGTTTCCAGACAATGGGGCAGGCTAAGTTACCTATGAAAATGGGGGTGTTTTCAAAACACTCCTGTTGTTGACAGAAAGTTGAACTCACCCACCCTACGCTCAGCGTCGCGGTGATGCAGACCTCTTGTGAGTTTCTGTAAGCTGAAACCATTTCCCTCAGTGGAAAGGAAGCTTGTATTTACTTGTATTTCACAGATAAGAAACAATAAATTGTGAAGACAATAAAGCCTCCACTAAAGTATCATTTTAAGTCTTGTATGTGATCTATCCTTCAGGGATTTATACTTTGGGATTTATCATGGCTTCATATGAGACAAGGGAAAGATCGCTAGTTGCTAGGCTAATGTATACAATGTAAAATACCATAGGCTGGCGCTAATAACGTTAGCATGTTGTATTTGCTTAGAAAACGTGTTTAGTATAAGACAGTTGTTTTGTTGGTGAATCTTATGAGCTGTGGGAGCCAAATTGTGTGACATTACCTTTGTTTAATGTTGCTGTTGTCCCTGGTTTTATATGAGAAGAGGAAAAGATCGCTAGATGCTAGGCTAATTTATACAATGTAAAATGCCATAGACTTATGCTAATAATGTTAGCATGTTGTATTGGTGGGGGAAATGTGTCCAGACAAGTGGTTGTCTGTCAACGCTGCAATTTATAGTGAAGCCAATTTGTGCACTTTTGTTTTAAATTGTATCTATTAAGCCATATTTAATGTGTGTTTTGAATCAACTAAATTTTACAGCACTTAACAGAGTCCTCCACCGCCACCTAGTGTTTTGGAGGTGTAACTGCACAGACACACCACCGCAGAAGTAAAAATAACGTGCAGATTTTTTTTTCCCCCACGAGTAATCGAGTAGTTGAAGATTATGTACGACTTTAGTCGACCAAGAATTTCTTTGGTTGACTACAGCCCTAGTATTTTCACGGACAATATCAGCTGGTTGAACAAGGCAACCATCAATATCTCTTCTACCTATACTTCTGTGCCGTTGGTTGAGGCTGTGACTTCGCTGGTCAGAGTTCCACAAAGTTCCATGTGATGCAAAGATGTGAGTTTGCTTTGCCACCAGAAGCAAATGTTTTATTCGTAGCTCAGCTCACACTGAATGAAACTGAACAGGAGGCGAAGATTTGCAAGTGTTGATTTCACTCATGTGTGACCCTCAGCCAACAAATTCGGGTGTTTTTTAGCGACCTGTTGCTGCATTTCTAGCTGGGATAGATAGGATAGATAGATAAAACAGTCTCTGACGGAATTTTCCTTTGGGGATATAATTCAAAGTAAATATATTTTATTGCAATACTCAGCATATTGCAACATATTTAAAATTGCAATAATATTGTATTATGACTTCAGTATCCTGTTAATAACGTTTTGGGGATTTCCACCCCTAACAAAGAGACTTGCATACAGTGTTGGAGGCAGGGCCTTGTTCATTCCTATGAAAGCTAGTAAGTGGTGCATGAAGCCAAACAAGTTTGACTTTGCAGACATAAAATTACCCTGATCTTCCACATCATTGGTCCCATATGGCAGGTGCACAAGAGGCTTTGCCGGCCGAACAGTTAACTTCAGTGTAACGCTCTGCTAACTTCAGTGGGGATAAAAATGTTGGACTAAATGGATCAAATTCTGATAGTGAAATGAGTCATTTTGCGGGGCTTGTGATGCTACAAAAATATATCCACTGATTTACAGACACCTATGGAAAAAATGTATTTTGGGCCCCACGGCACCATGTGATGGACCCAGAGGTTTTAGTTACACAGACTGGCCAAAGGCCCCCAGGAATGCTACTCAGCCTTACTTCCAATTTTTCCCAGTGGCCACTCGCAGTATGGCAGTAAAACAAAATCCCCTGTATGGGCCACCACTGTAAAAGAGACGTCTGTAAAACTGTTTGTATTAAGAGTTTTGATTTCATATTTGAAAAACTTTTCTTGAGCCGAGAAAAACTATTTAAAAATATGTGATGTTATCGCAATGTAAAGTCTATAAGCCAAGCAGGAACAGGGCCAGCGGGAGAAACACTACTGCATACATTCAGCGAGCCGCACAGCGCAAAAGTAAACCCGTAACCAAAAAACTTTTTTTTTGGCATATGCGCCAGGCAAGCAACTCCTGGTGTCAGTATCTAGATATTATTATACATCTATGTTCGGCCACTATGTCAAATTGTCTCCAAAGTCCAGCACATTTCCTGGGGGCCTGGTATGAAACTAAAACTAAGAATCGTTGTCTCTTAGGTACCTTAGAACTAAGAGGCATTTATATCTACATGTCGAGCGGGTCCTCTTCCATTGAGTCCACAGTAGTCCAGAAGGGACAAACCAAACACTGGCTCTAGATAGGGCCATTCACGTTTCTGCATTGGCCACTTAAGTTTTCCTACATGCTTGGTACAGGACAGACGTTTTTGTTGGTTGCAATCTGCAACCTCGCCACTAGATGCCACTTTATCCTACACACTAGACCTTTAAATTTGAAAAAAGTCAAAATATACCATAAAACTTGAATTAATAGTCCAGGCTATTATTTTCTTAAATCACTGAACTCAAAAGGCCTATTTAGGACAGGCGTCTATATGGGACAGGCCTTTAATTCCTTTCACACAAAACTGTTGCTCAGCAAATATGGGAAATACAATCAAATTGTTTATTTAAACCAGTATGAACATTACTTGTTTAATAATTAGGCCATAGATAATACATCAATTATGAATCATTAATTTGATCTAGCTCCAGAGAGTGTTCTGGCACTTGAGGATTAAGGCACCTGGCATACCGACACAACACCACTTTATCCTGTTAAAACAATACTCACAACTTGGGTTAATTTTTGTGAAAACCCTTTTGATTTTTTTGATCTGAGGAAGCTTATGGACTAAAGGAATAAGAATAGCTTACAGGGTAATTGAGGAATGGACACATAATTTGAGGTAGCCAACAACCAGGTTTTATACATCCGTAGAACTTCTTCTTCTAAAAAAAAGAACTGCTTGGTAACCAGACCAGGCATCTAATTGAGACAGGCATTTATTTACCAAAATGTGTAGTCACACTGGGCTAGTAAAGGGGACTAGGAATTTACTTGAAGTTTTAAGGTTAAAGCACAAGAGTCATTTTTTTATGTCACCTGAAGAAATTAGAAAGTTTACAAAAGAAAATTATACGAGCCATAACCTGGTCTGGTTATAACACTCCCACACATTCCCTCTTCCACAACTATAATCTCCTGAGGTTTGCTGAGTTCAATGTTCATCAAAATGCTTCTACAATGTACCAAGTTGTCCATAACTTGAATCCAAGACTCTCCAAGCTCATCCCAGTCAGCCACCCCATGCATATTTATAATACCAGAAATACAATTCTTATAAACGGTAAAAAAAGACGACTGAAATGCACTAGTCTAAGTATAATAACCAGGGGGCTGCAGATCTGGAATGGGCTTGATGAGAGTCTGAAAACATCTAAATCCATCTCTGTTTTTAAAAAGAAACTGAAACAAAAAATGCTTAATTCGTATGTATAGTATCCTTCACTGATCTGGGAATGAATGTATGTTGATTTGTCCTGTGTGTTTTGTGTTTTGTGTCTGCAATATGTTTTGTGTTTGTAACATGTCTTGTACCATGTCACGGCTCATCTTCCTGATCAGGCTCCCACCATAAGCTTTAAATAGCTTCATAGGAGACCTGGCACTCCACACAATTGTGTCTTGTACTTGTGTAACTGTTGACACATGTTGATTCTGTGTGGTGTGCGAATAAATCTGAAATCTGAAAAGAAGAGGTTGTAATAATTTAAAAATGTCTTTCTTAAAATGTTACAATAATTTTGATTCTTAGGTAATGTTACCACTTTTCCTAACAGAATTACTGTAATTGTATGTTTGTAATATTGTGACTTCATTCATTCATCTTCTAACCGCTTCATCCTCTTGAGGGCCACGGGGGGGCTGGAGCCTATCCCAGCTGACATCGAGCGAGAGGCAGGGTACACCCTGGACAGGTCGCCAGACTATCGCAGGGCTGACACATAGAGACAAACAACCATTCACACTTACATTCACACGTATGGACAATTTAGAGTTATCAATTAACCTAGTCCCCAATCTGCATGTCTTTGGACTGTGGGAGGAAGCCAGAGTGCCTGGAGAGAACCCATGCTGACACAGGGAGAACATGCAAACTCCGCACAGAAGGGCTCCCACGCCCGGGATCGAACCGGCAACCCTCTTGCTGTGAGGCGAGAGTGCTAACCACCACACCACCGTGCCGCCCAATATTGTGACTTGTTTTCCCCAAATTCTAACGTTATTTTCATAACATTACAATGTTTTAATGACATTAAACTAGCAGCAACCCTAACAATAGCCCTAACACTCTGTTATAGACAGCACATCACTGAGTGGACTCTGAGTATACATTTTCATAAAAGCTTCTGTCGATCATTGAACATTGATGTGCAGTAAATTCTGCTGTTTGTTACTCCATGTTTCAATCTGCAGAGGCGTGCTGAAGGATACAATCGCCAACCAGAGTGAATTTGATTTTGCTCAAGAGGCGCACAAAGAAATCCACAAACAGGCCCACCTGAAAGAGACATGAAGGTAACATTCCCTGGTCATCTGCAATATGTTGGAATCTAACAAGGAAAACCAAGATATCTCAAATGCACCTACCAGACCCACTGTGACTCCAATAGCAAACATCATCATCCACCGCATCGCTTCATACTTTTTGGCTTTCTATTGGCAGATGAAAAAGACATTAATACAAAGATTTCGCATACTATATTTTAAACTGAGAATTAAAATTGTAAACTGACTTTTTATCATGAATTTAAATCTATGAATCTTTTTTCTCAATTTTTTAGTTCTCAGTTGTTTTTGTCATATGACCAACAGAATACAAATATCCCATTTTATGTTTGTGTCCACCAGCACGTAGTTTCTATGCTCTCAACATCATCTGTATGATATGATTGCTTCCACACAGTGATTGATGAGGGCGCATAGCGTTTCTGTATGTTTTTGAAACATAAATTATTCCATTTTTCTGAAACATACTTAGGTAAGCATACTACATGAGTAAATGGTAAATGGACCTGCACTTGTATAGTGCCTTTCTAGTCATCTGACCACTCAAAGCGCTTTTTACACTATGAGTCACATTCACCCATTGGCACACACTAACATACTGGTGGCTGAGGCTACCATACAAGGTGCCACCTGCTACTCAGTTTTTAACTCACTCACACACCGATGGAACAGCCATTGGGAGCAATTTGGGGTTCAGTATCTTGCTCAAGGATACTTTGACATGCAGACTCCATACACTGATCTAACAGCTGATCTTCCGATTAGAGGATGACCTGCTCTGCCTCTGAGCTGAGTAGTTTTTAAGACAGTTTGCACTACTCCAAGAAATCGTGTTAAAGTGGTTCTTTCACATCATCTACTGTATATCAACAATAAATTTAAAACACATAAGATCGCAGTGGAAAGAGCTTGTGTCGGCAAAACTGCAGGATTCTGGCCAAGACATTCATTAATGATTCTACTGTAACATTGCACAATACCATCACAATACCACCAACACCATCACAATACCACCAACACTATTTAATACCACCCACATTATTTAATGCAACACATCTGATCATAAGTGCATGTTGGGTATGCCTGTTATTGAACACATATGAGACTAAAACTTTTACAAACAGAAAGGCGTTATGGTGCTTCAACCTTGCTTGAAGGACTGCTCTTTGTTCTGCAAGCCACCAGATGTCGCTGTGTTTGCCATGTTCAAAGCCCCAAAGCTTTGCATCTCCTCAGCACAAACAGAAAGATAGCCCAAAGCTCCGTAAGACTTTGTTTGCCTGTCACTATTATTATCAGAAGCCCTGTGTAGATCCTCAAATATAGCACAAAACAATAAACATACATCTTCCACAGTTTTACTTTTCCAGTAGGCTATATCATATTCCTCCTGTGTAAGATTTGATAGGGTGAAGACACCCGAATCGAATCTCATCTGAGTGCTCTGTAGATTTGTTATCCATATCTGAGCAATGACTTTACAAAAGACATTTTTAACTTGTCTCACCCTGTTGTCCATCCCCTCCAGGATCTCCACATAGGGCTCACTGATGCAGCAGTCATAATCCAAGCTCTGTCAAAGCCAAAACATGTAACTATTACCTGGGTCAGACCAATGTCAGACATCCAATGACTCTCATCTGTACCAGGAGAAGCTTGAACCCATAGACGTTTGCCGGAAATCTTTCTCCTTATGATGTTTTTTCACGTGTCTCACCTCATAGTCTTTCCTAGGCAGAATCTCATCTTCTTCATCTCGGATTTCCCCAAGGATTGTCTTGTGGAAAAAAGGAATAAGCTAAGTACAATATAATCAATAAAGGGACACATCCAGCACAGCAGGAACAATTCACACGAAATTAAGCCAGCTACAGACTACAAGTCCTTCACTGAATGCCAACAACATGGAGACTTTCAAGAATGCAGCTACTTACTTGACTGCACATTTACTGCTTAAATTTGCCATCAAAGAAGTAAGTAAGAAGTAAATAAGTGGTAAATTAATAAATTATCAGGGTATCTCCATTACTGCATGGTTAGTGGAACAGGCCAGTTTCAGATTTGAATACATTTAAAGTATTTTGCAAATGTAAACACCTAATCGAGAGTAAGATCATAGCTTAAAGACATGATTAGATGTACAGGTAAAGTCGACATATTAATTACCTCCCATGCATTTAAAATTAACAAAAGTTAAACTAAGATGGATGGAAGATGACCTTTGGTATAAATGGGTAATGAAACAAGTATGTTGTTGACGTAAACACAAAATACTTATATGCGTGTAGCGTGCATGCCAAAATGATTCTGGTAAGCCATAAAACCTCTAAATGTTGTTAAGGATGGATAGGTGGGTTTATAAGAAAGCCCTAAATTGCCAGATTTGTGAAAACAGAGTTTGGCCCAGGGGCGTTCTTTCCATAAGCATAGTAAAAACTTCAAACAGTAACCCCATGAGGCGAAGTTACAGTGTAAAGAGAATTATTGCCAGTTTCAACCTAGGTGTCGGTAAATTGCGAAAAGATTAAAGGTCACTGTTACTTGTTTGCAAAAGCTAACTTATGAGACACTAGAACACAATCACTGTGGAGCAGGGTGGAGCAAGCAACCCAGAAAACTGGGCACAGAGCAAAGCTCAGGAGAAATTCAGAGGGAAAATATCTGATCATAAAATAGAGAGATCCCTGCTTTGGCCAGATGGTTTATCGTTCCTTACCAGTTCCTCGGGTGTCCGCGTCTCTCCTTCTCTGCAGCAACATTGGCAACAAAAACAGTTTCCACAACAGGCCATCTTCGTTGTTGTGTCATGTGGCTTTCAGGGACTGTGGTTACAAACGTCAAACTTTTTCTTCGTTCGAAATCGCTGGAAGAACCTGAAAACATATTTAGTGGGTGGTATATCGCACAAATTTTATTTTACAAAGCTATAGCAGTGTCCTAAAATTTGATTTTAAAATATATGTTTATAACACTGCGGCTATGTTTAAAATATGTATTTCCCAGGGCAAGTAAACGCAACATTGGCCGTTTCCTACAGTGTCATGTGACGCCAAAGGGAGAAGGTTATTCCAAATCGTCAAAAGTGCGTGTTATTTACGCACAATCCTATTTTCTTTAATAAAGGCACCACAAACTTAAAATGCACGCACGAATGGATGGGGAAATTATGTCCTATGTATTTTTTCAGATAATGCAACGAAAGCCAATGAATCTGGCCAGGAACTGATTTCATAATTGCGCAAAATAAATCTGTATTTGCATTGGCATCTGTACATATATTTATCTTAAATTGCAAAATATTCATTACTCCTGCACTGCTCTTCCACTTTAATCACCTCACATTGAAATACCTGCACTGTTTACCACCTACATTTGCACTACAATCATATCTACTGTAGTAACATCTCTCCCTTTCCCTCGAAAATAATAAAGTGTCTATCTATCTATCTATCTATCTATCTATCTATCTATCTATCAAATAGCGCGCAATTGCCATTCTCCTAAATACAGGGATATCCCATATTGCATTTGGTGAAAGGGGCCTTCCTTAAAAAAGTTCACTTTTAACTTTATTATTAACATTTTGTTATGCTCTTTGTGTTTGAGAAGAATGTGCAATTATTTCAACTGAATTTAACAAAATTAACAAGCACATGATACTAATGAGCAAAATTATTTAGCAAGCAGGCCTATGTATATGTTATGTGAGAAACTAACTCAAAAGTGTCAAGTGCATGAGTTGGGCCTTACATTTTTGAGCTAAAGTTAGGTTCATAAAATAAAATAGATAAAAGGTCTGTACAGCGTCTTGAACCCACGTAAGGAGTAAGTAAACTACCCTTTGATTCCATGAATTGTGTTGTGACGTGTGCAACACCGTCTCTTTGAAGGCTCACTGCATCTGATACGCCGAGGTACCCCATTTGTGGGTCCCTCGCTGTAAGCACAGTAGCTGTTGTGAGGGGGGAACAGACTCCGACACGCCAGCCCAAAGACAACTGGCTGGGAGAGGTCAGAAAAGCAGCGTTTGCTCTTTAACGCGAGCGTAAACAGATCGTAACCTGTGTTAGCTTCGAGCTCGGTGTGAAAGGACGTTGCCAGAGCAACTTCAGTTTTTCTCTTATAATTTAGGGACCGATGGGCTAACACCGCTCGCGAGGTGCGGAGCTAACGTTAGCTGTGCTCAGCTAAGAGAGCTAACGCTAGCAAGCTCTACATAGATGTTTATTTACATTCGTTTACCTGCGTTTGTGCGCATGACTAAACGTGTAGCTGGGTATAAAACGAGTGGCTCGTGTTAGTGTGTTTGGGATGTAGAGTTATCAGCAGCAGCTGCTATACATCAGTTACCCTTGCTGCAAAAGGACCAGGTAGGATATTGTGCTCTCCAAATGGACCCTGCACAGAAACCTGCAAGCATAATCGTACACGTGTAACTGAAATTTTAACCTGCCCCTTAATTGTAGAGTATTGTGATTTCTTTGTAAAGAGATGTTCAGCTTTTGCTTTATGAGATTGTAACGTTACGTTGTCAAAAAGTCAGTCAACAATAAGTGACATACCGTACTTTTGAACAGGGTTTGGTGTGACGTTTGTTGCCCATGGCGCAGGTAACGTTACAGCTCAAGATTGTATGTTACTGACAGAACAGAGTCAGAAAGACATGTTCTGTGTGTTCTTTTCCCCTCAGTATAGTCTGCTACCATGGTGAACCAGGTTCCGCGAGGGGACGGTAGTTGGCAGTCATGTAAGAGCGACTCCAGCGGGGCCAGCAACAGCGGGGGGGAGAGCTCCAAGGAAAGCTCACGATGTTCTACGCCGGTGCTGGACGCAGACCGATCAGACAGGCTGCGGGACAAGATGCGCAGGAGGACGGAGTCCGGAGACCGCTGGTTCTCGCTGGAATTCTTTCCTCCCCGCACAGCCAGTGGAGCTGTCAACCTCATCTCAAGGCATGTGCAATTCGACAGGACTTGAATGCATTATTTTATACAGGAAAAATGACTTGCTTCGATTCAACAAAGGCTGCGCACAAGGACATGGTCAAAGGATTAGTGAAAAGTTGTAGTTAGTTTGCGTATATGTTACAGTGGCCCATTTTAATCTGAAAAGAGGGTGATAAAAAATACAATGATCAGCATCATACTTGATCAATATATGCTGGAAAATGTATATATATTCATATTTTGTATATTTTATTTATTTATTTATTTATTTATTAATATAATAAAAAAAATATAAAAATAAAAAATATAGAAGGACAAGTTGATTAAGATATGTAATATTAATATTTTTGTTAGGCAAAGACAATTGGTAACATATCATACATTTAGACTGGTTTATATTTGGGAGCCATGGATAATTGGTCATTTATATTATATACTAAGACAGGTATGTAGTTTGTAAGCTAGATATTTGGTAATTAATATTATACAGTATATTTAGTAGGGTTATTTTTGTGTGACAATGTTAAATGGTAATAAAAACTGTATATTTAGAAAATGTAAGGTATAGGTTTACCTATGTAAGGATGCTGTCTTTTTCTGTTCATTCAGTGACTTATGGAGAAGGGGTGGGATTTAATAAGTTTATACTTCCTCTTGCTCCTCTTCAACTGTGTTAATCAAAGTAACTATATTTTTACAATTGCTTTCACATTATGCTTTTCATTATTTACAAATATTACTTTCTGTCTGTCTGTCTGTTTGTATGTTTATGTCTTTTTTTTTTTTTTTTTTTTTACATGTTTGAAATGAATATCAAATATCAAAAATTCAAACCAACATAGCATTATTAATAAACACTCAAAAAAATATCTAAGAAACAGCTGAACAATTTCTTTCAAGCATTTTTTCATGTATCTTCAGATTTGACCGTATGGGCAGCGGAGGGCCACTGTTCATCGACATTACCTGGCACCCAGCAGGGGACCCGGGCTCCGACAAAGAAACCTCATCTATGATGATTGCCAGCACAGCTGTTAACTATTGTGGCCTGGAAAGCATCCTCCACCTGACCTGCTGCAACCAGACCAATGTGAAGATTACTGGCCACCTGACCAAAGCAAAGCACCTGGGCCTCAAGAACATCATGGCACTAAGGGGAGGTAGGAGAGATGACATTCTTACATTCTTAATTACAGGACTGGTTGTAACATGTAGTACACTCCTCTGTGATTCAGAGTGGTTGGAGAACGTGTAAATAAAGAGGGAATTCTTCACTCCATAGTTTTTCGAGGCTCCTGTCACAACATAATAGTTTGCCGCATTCTGCCAGCAGTTCTCAGTAAAGAGGAGTGTAACAGTATATTTGGGACAGGCCTTTAATTCCTTTTACACATTGCTTAGCAAAGATGGGAAATGCGATCAAATTGTTAATTTGAACCAGTATGAATATTACTAGTATAAAAATTAGGTTTCAAGTTAACATATAAATTATGTGTTATATTATGACACTTGTTTTACGGCACCCAAGTATTATGGCACCCGGCATCCCGACACAACGCCACTTTATCCTGTTAAAACAATATTCATAACCTGGATTAATTTCTATGAGAAACACTTTTGATTCTTTTGATCAGTGGGCCCTTATGGAGTAAAGAAATATGAATAACTTAACTGGTAATCAAGGAATGGACACATTCTGACATATTCTGACTTTATGACAGCTTCAGAGGAAGAGAGTAACATCCTGCCAAGGTTTTTCTTCCTTGTCGCTCTGCGCCACAGCCCCCGCATGCCTCAGGCCCCTGCAGTTGCATGGGGGAGCGAGGGCCCGATCACAGCTGCTTGCAGCTTTAATTAGGGCCCGAGCAGGAGACCTGCAAGGTCCCTATTGTTTTACTCCTGATTATTTTTATATATATATATATATATATATATATATATATATATATATAAAAAGTTTGGACACACCTTCTCATTCAATGCGTTTTCTTTATTTTCATGACTATTTACATTGTAGATTCTCACTGAAGGCATCAAAACTATGAATGAACACATGTGGAGTTATGTACTTAACAAAAAAATGGTGAAATAACTGAAAACATGTTTTATATTCTAGTTTCTTCAAAATAGCCACCCTTTGCTCTGATTACTGCTTTGCACACTCTTGGCATTCTCTCCATGAGCTTCAAGAGGTAGTCACCTGAAATGGTTTTCCAACAGTCTTGAAGGAGTTCCCAGAGGTGTTTAGCACTTTTCGCCTTCACTCTGCGGTCCAGCTCACCCCAAACCATCTCGATTGGGTTCAGGTCCGGTGACTGTGGAGGCCAGGTCATCTGCCGCAGCACTCCATCACTCTCCTTCTTGGTCAAATAGCCCTTACACAGCCTGGAGGTGTGTTTGGGGTCATTGTCCTGTTGAAAAATAAATGATTGTCCAACTAAACGCAAAGTGGATGGGATGGCATGTCGCTGCAGGATGCTGTGGTAGCCATGCTGGTTCAGTGTGCCTTCAATTTTGAATAAATCCCCAACAGTGTCACCAGCAAAACACCCCCACACCATCACACCTCCTCCTCCATGCTTCACAGTGGGAACCAGGCATGTGGAATCCATCCGTTCACCTTTTCTGCGTCTCACAAAGACACAGCGGTTGGAACCAAAGATCTCAAATTTGGACTCATCAGACCAAAGCACAGATTTCCACTGGTCTAATGTCCATTCCTTGTGTTTCTTGGCCCAAACAAATCTCTTCTGCTTGTTGCCTCTCCTTAGCAGTGGTTTCCTAGCAGCTATTTGACCATGAAGGCCTGATTCGCACAGTCTCCTCTTAACAGTTGTTCTAGAGATGGGTCTGCTGCTAGAACTCTGTGTGGCATTCATCTGGTCTCTGATCTGAGCTGCTGTTAACTTGCGATTTCTGAGGCTGGTGACTCGGATGAACTTATCCTCAGAAGCAGAGGTGACTCTTGGTCTTCCTTTCCTGGGTCGGTCCTCATGTGTGCCAGTTTCATTGTAGCGCTTGATGGTTTTTGCGACTCCACTTGGGGACACATTTAAAGTTTTTGCAATTTTCCGGACTGACTGACCTTCATTTCTTAAAGTAATGATGGCCACTGGTTTTTCTTTAGTTAGCTGATTGGTTCTTGCCATAATATGAATTTTAACAGTTGTCCAATAGGGCTGTCGGCTGTGTATTAACCTGACTTCTGCACAACACAACTGATGGTCCCAACCCCATTGATAAAGCAAGAAATTCCACTAATTAACCCTGATAAGGCACACCTGTGAAGTGAAAACCATTTCAGGTGACTACCTCTTGAAGCTCATGGAGAGAATGCCAAGAGTGTGCAAAGCAGTAATCAGAGCAAAGGGTGGCTATTTTGAAGAAACTAGAATATAAAACATGTTTTCAGTTATTTCACCATTTTTTGTTAAGTACATAACTCCACATGTGTTCATTCATAGTTTTGATGCCTTCAGTGAGAATCTACAATGTAAATAGTCATGAAAATAAAGAAAACGCATTGAATGAGAAGGTGTGTCCAAACTTTTGGCCTGTACTGTATATATATATATATATATATATATAATTTTTTTTATTTATTTATTTTTTTTCCGCCCATATGATCGCATTTTTCACTGCCTGAACATACCCCAAAACTCACCAAACTTGGAATATAAGTCACACCTGGCAAAAATTTTTATAATCTATTGTCGTTCTGAATTTCCACCACTAGGTGGCGCTTTTATTAAGGACAGTGGGTTTTGGGTCATAACTCCCATATACTTTGTCGCACATTCAAAAACCTTATATCCACATGTTCATTGAATTGTGCTGAATCTTGTGGTATACGCCCATTTCCGCCTACCTTTTTTTTCCGCAAATTCACAAAATGTCGCAAACCTACTTTTTTGAACTCCTCCCAGGCAATTTCACCAATTGGCATGAAACTTTGCACACAGCATCTGTGGACCCTTCCGACAAGAAGTTATTAAAAGAATTTCAATATTCCAAACAATACTCAAGTTATTAAATACCAACTTCCTGCAGATTTCGTTCTAAACAGGAAGTGCTGCATATCTCCACATTGGTGTATCCGAATGACATGAAACTCAGGTTACCACTTCCCCATGAGCCCCTGAGGCTCTGTGCAAAGTTTTGGGTGATGACCACAAGGTGGCGCTCTTTAAATTGAAGTATATTATATCTCAACATCGGTTGGGCGGATTAAAACGAAACTTGGTATAATCATTGTCAATGCCCTCCTGAGGATATCTGATGAAGGACTTACTGATCCGCCACTAGGTGGCGCTCTGGTGACCGTCTAATTTAATATTTGGCAAACAACCAAGTAAATCTGAATGAATCATGGTCTTCTCAGGTGCTCATGGTTTTAGTAAAATGAAATAAACCAAGCCAACAATATGTAGCATTCCATATTGACAAAAGTTAAAACATTTATATTTGTATGTGTGATCTATACAGCTAAGTAATGGTAGCTAAAGTGGGTAGTCAACAGTCAAGCTTTATAAATCCAAAGAACTTATGTAAAAGTGAACTGCTTGGCAACCAGACTGGCCTTTATTTGTTAAAATGTGTAGTTACACGTGGCTAATAAAAGGGACTGGGCATTTAATTGGGACAAGGTTTTTAATTGAAGTTATATGGATATCAGTCTCTGAGTTTTGCTGTTGTTTATGGTGTGTGGTGTTTGGCTGCTGGTAGGGCTGTGCAATATTACGATATATATATATATATAGTGTGATGAGAGAAAAATGTCTATCGTTTCATATTTTGTTCGATCATTTATATTGTGACGCAAATTACACTTTTTACGGCAATATTTTTCGTCATTTGGTGTCTGTCCATCTTTTGCACAGATCACATTGATAAATTACTCTTCTTGGCTTTTTAATTCACGAAGCTTTTATGACACTTAACAGTAACATAACGAGTTTATATAACTCCACCGCCGTCTGTCTCTGCTGCACTACACACACTGAGGGCTCAGCCCCACAGAGACGCAGCGGGCAGCTTTTTATTCATTGGATTAAAATGTGCTATATCATGATATGTATCATTTTTGGGATATGAAATGACCCATATCGTGATATGATATTTTGGCCATATCGCCCAGCCCTAGCTGCGGGTGGCACTCAGCCTCAGCTCTTAAACACATGGTGCTCAGAACTTAAACTTAACTTAACTGAAATTAAAAGGCATTCCCACTATAAATTGATGCAGACAAGACATAAAGCGGTACATAAAACCTCATTTAATATAGTGCTGCCAAGAGATTAAAAAAATGGAGAGATTAATTAATTATGATCTGTAATTAATTGATCTAATGAATCTCTTTTTAATCTCATCTCAAAATTGCTGAGAAAAGCCCTCAACTTGAGGTATTTTCATTTAAATTCATTACATTATTGTAGCAGATGATCAAAAGATTGATATATATTACAAAAAGTGGTTTTATAAAGTCATATTTATTGTTTTCAACAATAACACACTTGAACACAGATGCAGTACACCTAGCCATTACATTCTATTGTTTTTGAGATTAGTCCCAATAAAGAGTGCTGCAACCTTCAGTCTCAACCGCCAGGGGGGTGCTTGACTGTCATGACATGTCAGCTTCATTAAAAGCATAGCTGCAGATTTACGCAACAATAGATGTAAAACCACACAGAAACAATACATCTGTGATCAGTTCCCTAATTTTATTTTAACAATTTTCTAAATTATTTTCCTCTTTTCAATTTCTGGTTTTATTTCATGGAAGTGATCAATGTAAGTGTCCTTTAAACTTAATGAAAAATAAAAGCTAACAAAATAAAAGACACCTGGTACATTCGTTATAGCTGTATCAGTTTATAGAACAGTTAGAACGAGGCTGCACTGCAACGTGCAAATCACTCCTTCTCGTGGCTGCATGCGCTTTCCCTGTCCTTGCGGCTGCAACTTGCGCTGTCTTCTCTTCTTCAAACTACAACGCCCATAATTCATCTAAGAACTGCTGCAGCCAAGGTCCAGCCGGTGGGAGCTGCATGACACCTCAACCACTATGATCAGATTTTAATGTTTTATCAGGCAATAACTACTCCAGACTCTGCTCTAGTGTAATTTTCGGGACAATCAGGGCAGGATTCAGGATTCAGGACAACTGCTTGGATTTTGGGACTGTCCCGAATTTTTCGGCAAATAAGGCACGGAGGTTGCCAGGGAGGTCAGATACTTGCGTGCTAAATCAGACAGCTTTTCATAGGCTCCTGAGTGAGCAGACCACCACTGCAGGGGACAGTCATCAATGCTGATGCGGGGCTCTGCTCTGTAGCGCTACAGCTCTCCCACAACTCAAGCACAAAGAAGCCCAATCGTACCCCTACAGACAGATTTTATAAAAGGCAACTCTGTGGCATACAGAAACAGTAAAGTTAGAGATTAAGAATGAGATTAACGCGATCAAAAAACATAGCGTCTTAAATATGACTGTAATTAATTATTTGCAATTAACACGATAATTTGACACCCCTAATTTAATATATGTCCCCCCCCCCACTGCGTAGAAACAAAAACTACACCCTTGCAGTGGAGTCAGAGCTCATCAGTGGTGGCTCATAGTTTGTAAGCTCTGACAACCAGTGCTGCTGGCACATTGTTGTCCTGTTAAGACAAGCAGAATAACTTGTTTGTTGGTCAGTTACAGTTGAATAATATATGTAAACTTTGTAGGAACAGCAGTTACATAACTTTTGGAACTAGCCAAAACTTAACCAAGAGTGTGTATGCATGTGCATGCATCATAGATGCATTCCAGTGCTTGAATAGCACTACACCCCTAGGCACTTTACAGGACAAACAAAGCTAAATGTAAACACTGTCAGAAAATGGCAGAGTGTATTGCAGCCTCTACAGTAGAGTTCAATGCAGTGTGTAAGTAGTGAGCCAAGGGAGAGCAAAGTGGAGGTGAGGCAGACTGCGAAGAGTTGAAGAGTTGTTGTGCATGAAAGGTTAGTGAGGAAAAAACACCTGTGTGACAGCTGATGTAAAACAACAGAGCTCTATAAGGCTCAGTTTAGCTGATCCTGATCAGTTAAAAAATTACTTGATCTACCAGTACCGATATTTGAGATCAGACTGGGGCATCCCTAGTTAAAAGGCACACTGCTGTTTCATTTCTTTTAGACACGTTTTAGGTTTACTGACTGTTCATGTAATCACACTGCTTTGGGTGTTTTAGCAGAGTTAAATGGGTCATTTATGACAGCTCATATAACCAAACAAAGTACTGGAAAATGTATCAGGCTTTTCAAATTCTGATCCTGCTGTTGTGTCACAGCATGGCTTTACTCACCTTGACTTCTTTGGAGATGATGTCACGGCAGTTTCACACAGCGTCACTATGGCAGTCAGCTGATAATCCCTCCTACACTTAAGGGGGGCTATCTGCAGTGGAAAACAAATTGGAGAAAAGGACCTGATTCCAATAGTGAGTCGAGTTTAGCTGAAACATGAAGTGGAAGTGGGGCAATACAGTATTGGAGATGCTCATTACATATGGCTGCCAACTAAGGTGTGATATTCTGATATCTCCATAGACCCAGTGGGAACAGACTGGGAGGAAGAGGAGGGAGGCTTCAACTACGCCATCGACCTTGTTAAACATATCCGATCAGAGTTTGATGATTACTTTGACGTCTGTGTTGCCGGTATGTTTTCAGCTTCCAGATCAGTAGAAGGCAGTTTAAGTGAAACTCCATTTTAAGTATCAGTCAGTAATTTAAATATGCTTGTATGTTCAGGTTACCCTACAGGCCACCCTGAGGCAGAGAGCTATGAGGAGGATCTCAGACGCCTAAAGGAGAAGGTGGATGCTGGAGCAGACTTTGTCATCACCCAACTGTTCTTCAGGGCGGACACGTTCCTCAAGTTCCTGGATGACTGCAGGGCGATTGGTATCACATGTCCCATCCTACCTGGAATCTTCCCCATTCAGGTAACTTACTGATGCTTCCAAGAACAGGAATACTGCTGTCATTATCATGAAGAAGTCCCAGGTTGATTGTTGAGGGGTCATACTGCGAAACTCTGTGAAAATTGTGTTCACTGTGTTGTCTTCTATTTGTTGTTTTGGTCATCATTCCCTTTGTTTGTGCTTTTACTCACTCACATTACACATTTTACTCAGCAGGACCAGTAAGCTGACTTTATGATATCGCGCTACATTTTAATTTGTTATGACATTATGATATCAAGGATTGTTAAACATATTCCTCATAGCTCAAATTCCCCTTTAGTTCTTTCTCTCTCTCTCTCTCTCTCTCTCTCTCTCTCTCTCTCTCTCTCTCTCTCTTATACACACACATTAATGTACTATAAAGATCATATTTATTTGACTATAGGTAAGTGGCTCAGCTTCACTCATCAGGTGAAATAAAATAAAGTGACAGACAAACATTGGCATACTATATTTATAAGACTGTACAGTATTTGTACAGCTAATTAATCGCGTATTAGTAGGGTGAATAACAGTAGGTGGATTAATTAATTACTGGATAAGAGTTTACATGAAAATGAGGTGGTTTGGGAAAGTTTGAACAGGGATTCGCTTTTTAAAATGGCACGGACATTGTCAAAAAGTTTTGCCAGTAGCCTAATTTTAAGGGGTTAATTGTGCTCTTGCTGTAGGAATTAGTTTAAGTCAAGTCAAGTTAAACTTTATTGTCCCTGAGTGGGCAATTTGTGCTGCAGCATGGTACTGACATAAAAAGAAAGACAAAGAAACAGACACCAGAACAAGCACAACAGTGCTACATTGATGATAGGCAGAAAAACAAACCACACAAGGAAACACACTCTTGTGCTAGTCACAATGCCAAAAACAACAACAACAACAGTTCTGCCATCTCCATAGTTAAAAATTGACAGCTGAGTCAAATCTTACAAACAACATTATCCACAGTGTAATACAAAAACAGCAATAAATAAGTAAATAAATATAACTATGTGCATGTATGAGGCTATAAGTCACCTCCTTTTCCCTGCATTAAGGAGGGTGATGGCTGAGGGAATGTGTGAGTGTTTGTATCTGTTAGACTTAACTGAGGGGAATCTGAAACAGTTACCAGAGGGGAGGGACTGAAACTCCTGATGAAGAGGGTGAGAATGGTCTGAGAGAATGGACTTTGCCCTCTTCACCACCTGACTATCATACTCTGCTGGGCACCGATGATTTTGCTGCTAATAGTAACAATTTTTGACAGAGCATTCTTGTTTTTAGTGTTCAAACCGCCAAACCAACAGATAAAAGAAAATGTCAAAACTGATTCAATGTAAGATTTGTTTAAAAAAAAAAAAAAAAAAAAGGGTCATCAGGGTTTTGTCAATGTGACATTTGGCAAGTTTCCTTAAACAAAAAAGTCGTTGTTGGCCTTTTTTGCAAATCATTTCTGTGTTATCCTCAAAGGTGAGCTTATTATCAATGATGGACCCAAGATATTTGTATTTGACAACAGATTCCACCTCTTGGCCATCAATAACAGTGCACTGAGTTGCAGGAGCATGGCGTCTAAAGTCAATGCATATGTGCTTTGTCTTAGATACATTAAGATTAAGAAAAGAGTTTTTACACCAGTTTAAAAAGTAGTCAATCACAGGGCCATGGCTAGATTCATTATCATGCAGGAGACTAACAATAGCTAACAATAACTGCGAACTTCAAGATGTGTCTGTATAAAAACTGGCTCCTACAGTCATCAGTGTACAAGCTGTAAAGGAGTTGTGAGAGGACACACCCTTGAGGTGAGCCAGTGGATGAAGACATCACTCTTGACATACACCCATTCACCCTCTGAGATCTATTAGAGAGGAAGTCCAGAATCCAGCCAGCCAGACTGGAGTCAACACCAAAGTTGTTAAGAAGCCTATCCACCAACAGGTGTGGCTGGATGGTGTTGAACACTGACGAGAAGTCCACAAATAAGAGCTTAGCGCTTTGCTGCCCTCCAAGTGTTTAAATAAAAGATCTAGCAATGTGATGGAAGCATCCTGAACGCCCCGCCCCATCCTATATGCAAACTGAAGGGGGTCAAGGAGATGTTGTGTATTAACCAGAAGTTCATGTTTTATCAGTTTCTCAAATGACTTCATGACCAGGGAAGTAAGAGCAACTGGCCTATAGTCATTTGGAACCTTGGGATGGTTGTTTTTAGCAACAGGGACTATATTGGACTGTTTCCATATTTGTGGAACCCTCTGCTGACAAAGTGATAACATAAAAATTCGATAAAAAATGGGACCCAGCAACTGGAAAGCAAATGGCTCCCAATGTTATCAGGGCCAGGGCAGTCTTACGTTTGCAATGCTTGAAGATGTTAACTACAAAGCGTTCATCGAATACAGTAACAGGAGAAGAGTTGGAGAGATTGGCCTTTAAAAATTCAGATTCCTTAAAAAAATCATTAACATCAAACCTAAGATAAAACCGATTGAGGTTATCAGCCAGTGACTTACTGTCAAAACAATCTAAAACCACTTTTTTCCTGCATTTACTATCTTGCAGACCAGTCATAGTTTTCATTACATCCCATGCTGAACCAAGGCTATTGCTGCTAAGTTTGTCCTCCACTTTTTCTTTATATGTCTGTTTGGCTCTCCTAACCTCAAAATTCACTTCTTTTTGCAGTCTGTTAAATTCAGAGAGTTTACCCTGTTTAAAGGCTTGTCTCTTTTTGTTCAACAAAATCCTCAAGAACTTACTAACCCAGGGCCTGCTGTTAGGGTAAATTTTTACAATTTTATCAGGAAGCACAATTTCTTCACAACATGACGCCCATGAACTGACAACATTTGCTAATTCATTAATGTCCCTTCTAGAGTCCACAAAAATATTCCAGTCAGTGCTGTCCATGCACCCCTGCAGAGTCAGTGAGGAATCCTCTGTCCAGATCTTAACCCGCTTAGTGATCACTTTTCCCCTCTGCAGAGCAGTGCGGTACACCGGGATAAGGTGCACGCAGCTGTGGTCAGCTGGGGTAGTGGTATGGATTTGTACACGCCTTTAACTGACCAAAAGCACAAGTCCAGAGTCTTATTATATCTCGTCGGGCATGTGACGTATTGATAAAAGTTCCTTAGAGACTTCAACATGGTGCAGTTATTAAAGTTCCCAAGTATAATGTTGGGAGCATCGGGAGACAGAGACTGAAGTCTGTGCGTAACATTAGAGAGGGTCTCCGCAGCGTCAAGCTCATTCACATTGGGGTGAATGTAAACCACAGTAACAAATATCTGCGGGAACTCCCATGGCAGGTAATGAAGACGCAAAGACACTGTCAGTAATTCCATGTCCTTAGTACACAGACTCTCTCTCACCACAACAGTTTTACACCAACATTCATTAATGTAGAGACATACCCCACCTCCGCGTGTCTTGCCGGTCGTTTGGGCATCTCGATCCATGTGTAAAGGCACCCCGAATCCATCAATGACCAGCTCTGAGTCCAGGTCCCTCTCTGCCAGCCAAGTCTCCGTCACGGCCAAAATACATGCGTCTCTGAACTCATGACAGAAGTGTACATGTGCTTGAAGTTAGTCCGTTTTGTTACGAAGAGACTGAGCATTTATTAAGATAATACAGCACAGAGGGGTACGAGACAGAGGCTGACGCTTAACTCTCTCCGGCACGCCACCTCTCCTTCCGCATTTCCTCACTCTCCTGTGAGGCTCGCTGGAAAATATCTTTTGACCCTGGTTAAAGTCAAATAAATCAGACACGGAGGTGGTTAGATCCGAGGGAGGATTGAGATCCGGGCGGGCGCTCCATTGAAGGAGGAACTTCCTGCTGTACTGGATCCGAGGAGTTGGAGGTAAATCACGCCAGCCCTCTGCCAGCAGAACCACAGTAAGAATATGACTTTACTCCATAATTCCGATGTTACAGGAGACGACAGTAAGTGCAGATCTTACAAACAACTTTGTCGATCTACCAGATCATGTCTTGAAGTGCTGGGTGACGAGATAGGTGAAATAAAGAGATAAACAAACAACAGAAGCAACAAGCTGCTGGTCGCTGCACGAGCATGCGCCCTCCATATTAAGTTGTCCTCTACTACTACTTAGAGATGTTCGACCTTTTTGTTTTTTCTTATTCTTGCTCCTAAAAATGCCCAACCCAGACCCACTGCTGTGCAGCAGCTATAATGTAACTATTCTTGACAGTGAATTAAATTTAAGAGACGGCAGGGAGTGAGTTAAAGCTTAAAGTTTTAATAATGGTGTTTTCCATGCATTATTTATCAGTTTTGAGTGGCTTTAAACACCATGGCTACAATGCACACAACATTACAGCACAGGTAACCACACAACCAAAGCACTGCTGGCCTCCATGTCTCCCCAGTGGAGCATTGGTGTCAATTTCAGGGGGCACGCAGGGAGCATGTTTTCAATATTTAGAACATGTATCCCCCAATAAAAACATAAAAATAGCACAGGAATTTTACTTTAATGAAATTAAAGTTTGTTACTTTGTTTGTGGATCAGTTAAGTTGAATAATGTTTGTAAACTTTGTAGGAACAGTGGTTACATAATCTTCTAAATGAGCCAACTGTCATGTATACACATGTGTCATAGGTGCGTGCTGGTGCTTAAATAGCACTACACCCCTGGGCACTTTACAGGACAAACAAAACTAAATGTAAACACTGTCAGAAAACAGCGGAGTACATCACAGCCTCTAAATTAGAATTTAGTGTGGTGTGTAAGTGGCAAATAAGGGGAGAGAGCCAGTGTGTCTGCACTCAGGACAGGCAGGTGAGCTGGACATCAGGTTAGCAGTAAACTGTGAATCTAACAGTGAATGTTCATCATGAGCTACAGTTTGTCAGAGCTGCCAGACCAGTGAAGAAATTTTAGCTGGGCATAGAGAAATTATTGCATGTGTTTTGCATCATCTGATTGGCCTTTATAGAGACCACTGATCCAACTATTTAGAACGAATATCAGCCAATTGTTATCGATGAGTACTCAGTCGGAGCACCTTTCCCCATGCCCATGGTGGACTTTTCGACGTGGAGCAACATTCAGCAGGGTACCAGAGCTACCACATCTGAGCAGTACAAGGGCAGATGACGCAGAGTGGAATCCCTCAATTCATGATAGCTCACAACTGTACCATCGTCATTAGATCTTGCAGTGTTTAGAGTTAGCATGTCCAAAGTCCGACTCGGGGCCAAATGTGGTCTGCAAACCCATTTTAAACGGCCCGTGGCGTGTCTCTCAAAATGTATATGGCCTTCCACACAATATTTGTTAATCAAGCAAGATCACTTTGCAGTTTTCCTTTACCTAACAATGGCAGGACTATCGTACAGTTAGTGGAGATACACTATACCGTGCGTGCGGAGTCACTGGGGACAAAAGCTGTGTCCCCAGTTCAGAAAAAGATGAATCTTGGATCAGTTTTTAATCCGAATCCAAAATGCATATATTTCCTGTTACCTGCTGTGAAATGTATTAGTCTAGATTGTTTTAGTGTGAGTTGCTGAATGTTGGAGGTATCTGCTGTAGAAATGTCTGCCTGAGTTTTTGTTTTGGTACTCAGAGCATCACAAGCTGAGTGCCATTGTAGCAGCCTAATATGTTTGTGAAATAATCCAGGGTTTAATTTATAGTTCACTGTTTTGAACACGGGGTGTTGCTGTGATGCTCTCATGCTCAGGTGTAAAGGTAGGAGAGTTACTGATGCTGTCAGGTGTTTGACCTTGGAAGGGCAATGGGTTTTTGACTGCTACGGCGCTAAAATGTTTGTTACGCCGTATGCAGTGTTTGGTCTCTTTTCGAATTAAATGGATGTTGTTCACACTCCTGTGGATGAAATAAATTGTTTTTGCTGCAACCAAGAACAACCTGTGGATTCAATTCAGAAGCAACACAGCATACAGTAAATCAAACTAAAGTCAGGTGCGTCAACCAGGTCACTCTGGGGTTAAACATCTCCGTGGCTAAGTAATAGGCTAGTTTCTACAGCCATCTAGTTCCATTATTCTGGAGAGAAGACAGACATCTCTATGGCTGATATCTCCAACACTCAGCAACTCACACCAAAACTATCTAGACTGAAAGCATTACAGGTGAGAGGAAAATATGTATTTTTGATTTTGGAGTGAACTGTCCCTTAAAGTTAGCTAAGCTTGTTCCAAATTTAGTGCTCACCGCAAAACTGTGTATTAATATGCTTAAAAAATGTGCTATTGGTCTCTATTATCAAATAATTTCAAATAGACCATCCAATTGGATAAAGCTGGACTTAAATCCATTTCTCTCCAGGGTTACCAGTCTCTGCGTCAGCTTGTTAAGCTGTCGAAGCTGGAGGTACCAGAGGAGATTACCAGTGTCATCGAGCCCATCAAAGACAATGATGCTGCTATCCGTAACTATGGAATCCAGCAGGCGGTGGAGATGTGCCGTGTGCTATTGGACAGTGGCATGGTACCAGGCCTCCACTTCTACACACTGAATCGAGAGGTTGCCACCATGGAGGTGCTCAGACAGCTGGGCCTGTGGATAGAGGACCCCAGGTCAGTTGTCACTCTGCCTGTTAACAACACATTAGGGCTGAAGTAGTTGTGGGGTTTTAGGGACAAAATAGCAAAGAATCGCTTCCTATCAGCTGTAGAAAGGTAAAAAGCAGAAAAAAGTAATTTCCTGTAGGATCCTAGTGTTGGAAAAATAGTACTAGTACAACAAAGCAGAGTGATGATGTCATTATTACCCAAAAGAAAGACTGCATCACTGTTAAGCTTCATGCACAGTTAAGCGAAACTACAGTTCTATTTCATCCTTCCTGACCACCAGAGGCAGTGCTTTAAGCACTGAATGTCTCCATCTCGCGCATGCGCAGGTCAAGTATCTATACCAACAAAGTCACCTGTGACCCCTGATGACCCCGGATAACCTATATCTCCCGGTGACATCAGAAGATCTGTTCCTGTTCATCTTCTCGCTTTCACAGGTGGACTGCACGTCACTGAGCTCTAGCTAAAAGCTTAAATTTCAACGTCGTTTCACTGCTGCTCATCGCGGGTAGCCTTGTGACAACTTTGTCAGAGTTGTGAGCTGCTCACTCTCCAAGGGCTGCGACGAGCTAACGCTCTGATGAGAGGATTGTTGCGGTTTGCCATGGACTCTCCTTCAGATCATCATCCTAGATGTGGTTGGTCTCTACTGCTGGTTAACCAAGCTTAGTGATAAGTTTACTTTATTAAGGTTTTTCTTATTATGTGTAACGCTAACCAATTGTTGGTGAAGGCAGTGTACTCGCTCCCTCTCCCGACATTTGTAGTGTTATTTAACGTACTTTATTTACCTGTCTTAGCAGTTAGCATTGTGCCCACTTGAGCTAACTAGTAGCTGTGTTTGCTTTATTTTGATAGCTATCACTGGCGTTTTCGCTCGGCCTGCTTTAATTTTTACATTTTGGTGGAAACTCGGTTGTGCCAGTTTTTGTGTTTATAGCCACAGCAATCTGACCTTTCTTGGTAAAGGCAGTGCTCTTTGCTCCCTCTCCCAGCATAGGTGTGTATTATTAACTATAGAAAGAGTTAGCTGTGTTTGCTTTGATTTTATAGTTATCACCAGCGTTTTCTTTCAGCCTGCTTTAATTTATACATTTTGGTGGCAACTCTGTTGTGCCAATTTTTGTGTTTATAGCCACAGCAATCTACCCTTTGTTGGTGAAGGCAGTGCTCCCGCTCCCAGCATAGGTGTGTATAATTAACTAGGGTCCTAAGGACAGAGGGATGTCGTATGCTGTAAAGCCCTGTGAGGCAAACTGTGATTTGTGATATTGGGCTTTATAAATAAAATTGATTGATTAAACTCTGTGGGAGCCATCATTCGTATGGCCCTGGCCCACCTTCAGTTGGATGTTCCACATGCTCAGCCGGCTCCTGCCAGTGCTTTTTTCAGGCGTGGTCCGGCTACTGCCACCTCTACTGTGCCTCCGTCGGATGAATACTTGAGGGAGTTGCATGCATGCTGGAGGGATACTAGAGCCCTCTCTCATGCAACATCCAATGGCCGAACCTTGGCAGCCATGCAGGATGCGGCCAAGTTTGGCTTGGGCTGCATGCCAGCGATTGAGCCGACTATAGCTGCTCTCATTGTCTCACCTGATGAGGCTCTGAGGCCAGATGCAAGGTGTCCTCGCACCCCAGTGTTGGGTCACAGATGACCTGCTCTCCAAAGCCTATGATGCAGCAGCTTTCTGGGCTTCACAGAAGTGTGCCTCCTCCCAGCAGGCCTAGGGGTTCTTCGGCTGCCCCCCAGCGCCGCTCTCATCCACAGACTTACCCCAGTGGCTACGTTAGGTCTCAGCCCCTGGCTCAGCAGCCTGCTCAGCGGGGGCCCAGGACTTTCATGTCCCTGAGCACTGCCCTCTAGACAACCTCAGACCTTTTATGCTGCCCGTCGCCCCCCCAGAGCCTCTAGAGGCCGGGCGTTGAGGGCCCTGGGCCAGTCGTCGGCTTTTTTTCCCAGCAGCGGCTCAGTTACTGGGCTGCTTCCACCACGGACCCTTGGGTGGTTTCCACCTTAACCCAAGGGTACAAACTTCAGTTCCGACGCTGGCCCCCAGTCTTTGGCCGGGTCAATATGACCATCATACGCGACCCGGCAAAAATCCAGGCCCTGAACCAGGAGTTGTTAGCCCTCCTGGACAAGGGTGCCATCAAGCCGATAGATCCCCTGTTGCAACCCGAGGGGTTCTATTCAACCTACTTTCTTGTGGAAAAGAGAGACAGCGGACTCCGCCCTATCCTCGACCTAAGGAGACTCAACTGGTTCCTGAAGGTCCTGAAGTTCCACATGCTCAGTACTGCAGAGGTTCTGCGTACTGTTACCAGAGGGGAGTGGTTTACATCAATCAACCTGGAGGATGCTTACTTTCATGTGCTCATTATGCCACACCACAGGCAATTCCTGCGGTTTGCCTTTCAAGGCTGTCAATTTCAGTTCAGGGTGTAGAGATGTATTATAATGAACAACACAAATCCTAGTGTTGCATTACTTTTTCATTCAAGGCTACTGAGTATTTATTCCCTGATTTGTAGCATACTGCCTTCATTGTTGGTTATAAGTTTCTTCAGTTTGTATTGCTGTATTTTATATTCTACCACTGCCTTTAATTATTGTAACTTTTACTGCTGCAGGAAATTAACTTAAGATCCAATATTTTCATAATTAATCAAACATGCAGGTCTGTATCCCAAATGTAGCATATGATTTGCTCTTTGTTACAAACCCGCCTGCTTCACATGCACAAGTTCATAGATAGTCTGGTAAATTTATTTAGGTTAGTGAAGGCAGATTTGTCAGAGAACAGGGACCAGACCTTGTTTAGTGGAACAGGCTCCTGCTCTTTGTTTTCTTGTTATATCAACGCACCAGCGATAGCCATAGCCGGAGGCATTATGTCACAACAACACCTTGAGGAGATTTCCTAAAATTCTGCACTAATGTTTCCTTGAACTCATCAATAAACTGATCAAATTTTGGTGGTCATAGGTCAAAGTTCAGGGTCACGTTACTTCATCTGTCTCTTTCTTGTGAATGCGATATCTCAAGATCACCTTGAAGGAATTTTTCTGATTTTGCAGAAACGTTCACTTGGACTCAATGATAAACTTACATCCATCCCATTCTTGTGAATATGATAGCTCCAGAACACCTTAAAGGAATTTCTTCAAAATTAAAACAAACATGCACTTGGACTAAAGAATGTATTGAATAAATTTTGGTGGCCAAAGGTCAAAGTCAGGTTTTTGGCTATAACTCACGAATCCCTATGCTAATTATGACAAAACTTAACACAAATGATGAAGTAATGATATTTTATATCCAACATAAAACAATTTTTTGGCCATTATTTAACATCATATCTCAGGAACAGAAGGGAAGACATTTGGCCAGACACTGAATTGGTGTCACTCATCTTGGTTGTTCACCTTGAAACTGGTGATTGTATAGATCATCTGTGCTGCTGGGTTGTAGGTGTGTGAGAAGTATCAATGTTTTCATAGACATGAATGTCAACTCTGAGAGAAACGTGACTGGTGGGTGGAAGCATACAACCATGGGGTAATAATTCTAGTTTCCCTTCAAACTGGTCCAGAGTTTCACAGCTTGTGTTCTTTACTAGGCGTCCTCTTCCCTGGGCTGTGAGTGCCCATCCCAAACGGAAAGTAGAAGATGTTCGACCCATCTTCTGGGCATCCCGGCCCAAGAGCTACATCTACAGAACCCAGGACTGGGACGACTTCCCCAACGGCAGATGGTGTGGTTCCACATGAACTTAAAACATTTTGAATGACAAAATTTCAATATTAATGTCTTAATTTATACATTTTTATCAGTTGAATAAATGTTGAATTGTTATCAATGATTTTACTTCCTTTATTTTTGTATTAATATAGTGTTGTGCAAATTGGTGTTAATGTACCACTGTTGTGTAGAATGTAGAAGTCTACTCTCAGGACTAAAAGGCATCCTGTTATTGATGTCTTCAGGGGACACTCCTCATCTCCAGCTTTTGGAGAGTTAAACGACTACTACCTGTTCTACTTGAAGAGTAAGTCATCCAAAGATGCACTGCTGCAGATGTGGGGTGAGGAGCTGATGAATGAAGATAGCGTCTATCAAGTCTTCACCTGCTACATCACAGGCAAACCAAACCACAAAGGACACAAGGTAGACAAAGATGAAATGATGGATACCTTTTCTATGTTTTGGACTGATTATGCTCCTCAAATGAAACTGCTGATGGCCTGTGTGTCTCTTGTGTGGTGTTCACCTATGTCATTGCTTTCTGTGTAGCGCGACATCTCAAGAATGATTTCAGGGAATTTCTTCAAATTTGGCATAAATTTCCACTTGGACTCAATGATGAGCAAATTAGATTTTGGTAGTCATAGGTCAAAAGTCAAGGTCTATGTGACCTCATCTATGTCATTCTCATGATCGTGATATCTGAAGACACCTTGAGGGATATTTGTCACAAACCTTCACTTCGACTCAGTGATGAATCGGATTTTGGGGGGGCAATGGGTGTGAAGACTCCATGTTTTCACAGATATGGATTTAAACTGTAAGAGAAACTTGACTGATGCATGGAGGTATACAACCACTGGATAATAATTCTTTTTTCACATCTCAGAACTTTTACAAAAGTCTTATTTATGATACAGCCATTATTACAGATTTTTTGAATTAGGCCGATATCAAGTCAATGATCATGTAATGCCTCCTTAGATGTAAAATTTTACTGATAAAATCCTTCTTTACTTCTGTATGGTGGAAAAATATTGCAAAAATGTTGGGTTTTAGTGAGAGCTGGAAGACTAGGAAAACATCCAGAAGCATGTCCAATGGGATGTATGGGGAGGGCATGGGGGGTGGTGTTATCAAACCTGCAGTATAAAGTAATTTGGGTCATCGCCACAGTTTGGGGGGAACGTAATGTCATGCAGGCCTCTCCACAGTTGGCCGTTGGCTGAAAACTTGTTTCTCAGGTTTCCTTCCTGGCCTGACGAAACTGCCTGAGTTTTGCTGTAAGGGTTTATTGTTGTTGTATGTGCAGAAGGTTTTTCATTGGCACACACGTGTTGTAAAGCTCTTATTTTGTTGACCATTTTCTTCCTTCCTGTCTCACTTCCTTATTACTCTGGTGGTTTCTAGCTTGCCACCTCATTTCCTTGATTTAGTTCACCTGTTCACTCCCCTATTTAAGGCTGCACTGCCCTTCACTCTTTCTTTTCACCTTCACATGGGGTGGCAGACCTGATCCATGTGTGTCTGTTTTCCCCCTTTTCATGTTCACTGGATGTTGAGAATAAACTACCTTAAATAACCTACGTCTCTTCTCCTGCTGTACATTTTGACCAATGTTCTGTGACGATAGCCACCGTCCTGCCAGTTAACCTCCTCTTTACACACGTGTCCTCAAAAACACTGATATAAGATGTCGCAGTGTCAGGGAGTTCATCCAGATAGTGGCAGGATTGGCACATTTTAGTCTGTGTGCCTGTAATATGTCGGAAGAAGATGACCTAGACTGTGATCAAAGAGTCCAGAAGTGGCATGGGGGACAGAGTGATAGGTGTCCTTTATTACTTTACAGCAGTAGTTTAGTGTTTTATTGTCCCCGGTGGGACACTTGACATGTTGTAAGTATTTTGGCAGTTTATGGCTGAGATTTGCTCTATTAAAGTCCTCAAGAGCGATGAGCAGGAAGTCTGGTTGTTTGTGCTCTGCATTAATAATGTGGCCAGCCAGGTTTGTAACGGCTCACGACACAGGCCTGAGGCAGGATGTAAACAATGGCCAGAGTAAACAAGGAAAACTAATTTTCCCTGCTAGTTCCACTATGCTGTTTGCTCTGAAGAGTTTAGAAGTGTTTGTTGGTCCTTGTAGCGGCCCAGATTCGATTTCAACCTGTGGCCCTTTGCTGTGTGTCATTCCCCTTCTGTCTGCTTCCTTTCCTGCCATCCTCGAGCTGTCCTATGATAAAAGTGGCAATATTGTATCGATACATGGACACCAAGTAGGCTATTTATCTTTTATTATATACATTAATTTTTGCAAATACACATTTTAGTACAACTTTTGGCCCTAAAATAATAAAATCACTTGCTGTTTTCAGTCCACTAGATGATGCTGATGTTTGTTTGTTTTTTTCTGGTGAGGTCAGCAAAGCTCTCAGTCAGCGGCATTTTGCAGGAAGTTCATCAAAACAAAGATGGAGGCGCTGGGGAAAGAGATCAGAAATGTACCGTTGGCATTTAAATCAAACATCTGGACTTACTTTGGATTTTTTAACACAGAATGAAAGGAGGTCTTGTATATGACACATAAGAACACTACAAACATGAGGACTCACCTCACACTTCACCATCCAGAGATGGCTGACGGCCAAGCTAACGTTTGGCTAAACCTGCTCTGCTGAAAGATCAACCAACACCGGACACACTTTGCTTGACAAAACTGCTGTCCAACTCTGAGAGAGCTAAGAAAATAAGAGTCCTTCACCTACTTCATGTGCAAAGATCTGTCCATACAGTGTTGTTGAAAACTAACACTTTTGTTACATGCTAAAAACACTGTAACCCAGGTATGTGACTCCATCCTGATGTTTTTTCTCACTGACACAGCCGTACCCAAGCTCTACAAAGAAGTGAAGCATAAAGTTGAGGAATCTTTTGAGTACAGTAGGAAGGGTGGCATTAACTTGTGAAGCCTGGACTTCAAGATCAGTGGATTTATGTTACCATAACGGCACATTATCTTACAGAGAACTGGCGACTGCTCTCTCTTGTTCTCCAAACTAGAGCAGTACACGAAAGTCACACTGGAGCTAGTCTCTATTTACAGACTCTACATTCAGTAAATGTAGAGTCTGTAGGCAAACCCCGGAGATCTTGCCTCCGGAAGAAGAGTGGAAGAGCCCTGGTTTCCGGTTGTAAACTGTTTGTAGTCCGCGTGATATTGACCAGTCACGTTTGAGCCGGCTGCAGAATACAGACGATGGGTTCCGAGAATGCACCGGGGCAAACATTGCAGACCTCCTACAAAAATGCAGCACAACAATGGGGGATTGTGGTTTTAACAGACAACACTTCTAACATGGGTGTTGCCATTCAGTTAGCAGGATACCTGCATCGCTCAAGTGCTTAATCTGGCATCACAGAGGGTTAGATGTTAGATCTGCCAACAGTTTGTCAGGTTTATGCAGCATTTCTGACAGGTTTTATGACTTATAGGTCAGTCTGTCTGCTTTGCATCACATTTTGCTGCAATAAAAATGATTAAAGTAAGATGAATAGACTGAAAACTTTATCTTATGAGGTAAAACTGATGCTGACAAAGTTTTCCTTTTGGGAAATAATTTGCATTTGGAAAAAAGGTAATATATCACTATATTTTATTGCAATACTTAGCATATTGCAATAATAGTATAATACAATATAATATTGTAGTGGGTCCCCTGATAGTGTAAAACTGACCTGACCAGCTGACTTTGCTACAAGCTGATTGGCTGTTGAAACAGGTGACCTTCCTTGCGTTCTAGAATCAGCCACTGAAGTCTTGACAAGCTGACATAGCTGCAACTTTTCCTGCAGTATTCTAAAACGTTTTGTTGTTGTTGTCGTCATGAATCATTGGTCTGAACTGGGCTTAAAGCTCAGCTTAAAGTTTATTTAGTCTACACACAGACAAAAACATGAAAACAAACATTTGTGATTTTAGGGGCAACTAGTTTTTGGTGAACAACTTATTCATCCATCATGCACTTTTGTTCAGTGTCTGTGGCTACAGGCCAGGCTGCCAGATAGAGCAGTCATTGCAGTAACTTTGATAGGCTGGTGAGCACAGGGTATAGTTTTGGTCTCTGTTCATAATGCAGCACATAACTCCCTCTTAAAAGCTATGTGTGCAGTTTAAACAAACCAGATATAACATGTTAACCAGGGAGCTTTAAACTTGTTGGCAGGTGTATTTTTGAACTCTGGACAAAGGCTTACCATTTCCTCCTGCTTTTAGTCTTAATACTAAGCAAGGCAAACCACACACACACACACACACACACACACACACACACATAGGGACTGATATCCTTTTGAACATCTCACTTTCATAATGACAGGAAATAAGCTTGTATTGCAAAATGGTGAAATGTCTCAACAGGTGTTCCATAGTTATGTAGCGTTAACTGTTGTCAAGTAGAAGACAATATACCAAGTTAATCTTAGACTAAGATTTCTTCTTGTGCTAGGTGATTTGTTTGCCATGGAATGATGAGCCTCTGGCCCCAGAGACCAACCTGCTGAAGGATGAATTGGAGAAGGTGAACAGACGAGGGGTCCTCACCATCAACTCACAGCCCAACATCAATGGCAAACCCTCCACAGACCCTGTAGTGGGCTGGGGACCTGCAGGAGGCTATGTCTTCCAGAAGGTAGGGACACTTTTGTCGTGTTTGTGCCTTTTTAGATGTAGTTACTGGGGAGCCTTTGTGCTCCACTGTGTGGCAATTTCTATCGCATCGCAGCTGTGCCTGGATCGTGTGACATGGTTGTGCTGCTGCCGTGATCCTGCCTAATAATGCTTACTGCTGCTGTTATTAGTCATACCTCTACTGTTATTATACACATATGATTATTGTCACATACATATACTATCATATATTGGCATATACTTACAACATATCGTTCCACAATAGCCGTAATTATTATAATAATATTATTACTTAAATTAATGTTGTTGTAAGCTGTCATTACTGTCTGTCCTACATCTCTCTCGGTCTCTCTCTGTCTCTCTTTGTCTAATTTTGTCATATGGAACACTGTAAATTTATTAGGTTGATCAGTTCTGTACGACATCTATTGTACATCTGTCCTTCCTGGAAGAGGGATCTATCCTCAGTTGCTCCACAGTAGTCAGTGCTCTTCCTGAGGTTTCTACCATTTTTTTCACTGTTAAAAAAACGGTAGAAACCTCAGAAAGAGCAACTGATCAATTAGATGTATTACAGGAGGTCCCCCGGCAGACTAGGCCTAAGCTTTATCAAAGAGGAAAGTCTTAAGTCTAGTCTTAAATGTGGAGACGGTGTCTGCCTCCCGGACCACAACAGGAAGATGATTCCACTGGAGAGGAGCCTGATAGCTGAAGGCTCTGGCTCCTGATCTACTTTTGGAGACTTTAGGGACCAAGAGAAACCCTGCATTCTCACAGTGCAGTGTTCTGGTGGGATAATATGGCACTATGAGCTCTCTAAGATATGATGGAGCCTGACCATTTAGAGCTTTATAAGTTAACAGTAGGATTTTAAATTCAATTCTGGATTTTACAGGGAGCCAGTGCAGAGAAGATAAAACAGGAGAAATATGATCTCATTTCTTAGTTCCTGTTAGTACACGTGCTGCTGCATTTTGAATTAGCTGGAGAGTTTTTAAAGACTTATTAGAGCTACCTGATAATAGGGAGTTACAGTAATCCAGTCTAGAGGTAACAAAAGCGTGGACCAATTTTTCTGCATCTTTTTGGGTCAGGATAGGCCCAATCTGGAAATCCATCGGCAAAAAAATAATAATTTTTTTTCTTCCTTTACTTCTGGAGGCACAGCCCGGAGTTTTTCGACTAACGAAAGTGCAGGACCCTCGGCAATCGCTCACGCCCTAACTTCCAGCAGTGCCCCCAGGGAATCGCCATGTTGTTTACAAATACTTTGGGTAGAAAATCAGCAGAGTTTAGCTATATATCACATTTTTCACGTCACTATATCACTGTGTAGACTAATCTGATGTTTGTTAAGTGTATCAACACAGTGATTGAACAAACGTTACTATTTCTGTGTGTTTTGTAATTAACATGGTTATCGTAGATTAGCTGGGCTAACCGTTAGCTGTTAACGTTAGCCGTTAGCGGTGTCTGTAATAACCATAGACTGTATAAAAATAAGGTAATAACTCAGTAAACGGTCCGTGAATAAAATATTTTTTCCAGCGGATATCTTAGTTACAACATGAGTGAGCTAGCAAAGCAGTTTTGTGTTGCTATGTGTGGTATTTATTCAGTTATGGGAAATCACGATGTCTAGAAAGCAGCAGTGGCTGCAGCTGACAGGGACAGTTAGCAAAGCTAACATCAGGACGTCATTTGTTAAAAGCCTCCCGTTGTCAGATACGACATGAAACTAGTCCAGTTTGCTCAATCATGTTGTAACTAAGACATCCGCTGGGAAAAAAAAAAAAAAATTCACGTTGATAAGACAGCGTTTTGGGTGGAGCGGTCGCTATGGACGCGGAGCTTGCTGTTTCTGTATACATTTCCTGGGGACACCTGCATTGTGATTGGCTAAAGCGCAGCATCGTTCAAACTCAAAGCCCTGCGCCCCCCCCCCCCACCCCGTAGTCGTCTTTCACACAGAGCTGCCGACAGATTCTACAATGTAAATTGCTGAATCTGTCTTGAGAGATTAGGATAGGCCTAATTTTCAAAATATTACGCAGATTAAAAAATGCAGTCCGTGAGGTTTGTTTTAAATGAGAATTAAAAGACAAATCTTGATCGAATATTACTCCAAGGTTTCTTACGGTAGTGCTAGAGGCCAGAGCAATGCCATCTAGAGGAACGATGTCATCAGATACAGAGTCTGAGTTGTTTGGGGCCAAGAACAATAACTTCAGTTTTGTCTGAATTTAACATAAGGAAATTGGTGCTCATCCAGGTTTTTATTTCTTTAAGGCAGTTATGGAGTTTAATTAATTGATTACTTTCTTCTGGCTTCATCGATAAATACAACTGTGTTTCATCCGCATAACAATGGAAATTTACAGAGTGATTTCTGATGATGTTACCTAAAGGAAGCATATATAGAGTAAATAGGATTGGTCCGAGCACAGAACCTTGCGGAACTCCAAAACAAACTTTAGTACGTAAGGATGATTCATCATGAACATGAACAAACTGAAAACGATCAGATAAATAAGATTTAAACCAGCTTAGTGCAGAACCTTTAAGGCCAATTAAGTATTCCAGTCTCTGTGGCAGAATTTGATGGTCAATTGTGTCAAACGCCGCACAAAGATCTAATAAAACAAGTACAGAGATAAGTCCTTTGTCTGAAGCAATCAGAAGGTCATTTGTAATTTTAATTAGTGCTGTCTCAGTGCTATGGTGTACTCTAAATCCTGACTGAAATTCCTCAAATAAATTGTCATGGAGAAAATCACACAGCTGGTCTGCGACTACTTTCTCAAGGATCTTTGAAAGAAAGGGAAGGTTAGATATTGGTCTATAGTTGGCTAACACCTCTGGATCCAGGGTGGGCTTTTTTAGGAGAGGTTTAATTACAGATACCTTAAAAGACTGTGGTACATAGCCTGTTAATAAGGACATATTGATCATATCTAATAAATGAGTGTTAACTGAAGGTAAGACTTCCTTAAGTAGCCTAGTTGGGATGGGGTCTAAGAGACACGTTGATGATTTAGATGAAGAAATCACTGCAGTCAATTCTTGAAGAGAAATCAGGGAGAAGCAATCTAAATATATATTAGGTCTTACAGCTGTGTGTGAGGGCAGATAGGTACTATCTGAGGACAGGAGGTCATGAATTTTGCCTCTAATAGTTAGAATTTTGTCATTAAAAAAGCTCATAAAATCATTACTGCTAAGGGCTAAAGGAATACAAGGCTCAATAGAGCTGTGACTCTCAGTCAGCCTGGCTACAGTGATGAAAAGAAACCTGGGGTTGTTCTTATTTTCTTCTATTAAAGCTGAGTAATAGTTTGCTCTGGCATTGCGGAGGCCCCTCTTAAACGTTTTGAGACTGTCTGCCCAGATTAATCGAGATTCTTCCAGTTTGGTTCATCGCCAATTCCTTTCAAATTTTCACAATATTTGTTTTAACTTGCGGGTTTGCGAGTTATACCAAGGAGCAAACTTTCTTTGCTTTGTTAACTTCTTTTTAAGAGGTGCTACAGAGTCGAGTGTTGTTCGCAGCGAGCCTACGGCACTATCGACAAGATGAACAATTCGGGAGAGGTTAAAGTTGGTATGGGAAACCTCTGTTACTGAAGGACATGGTATTAAATTTAACAACGGAGGAATCATTTCCTTAAATTTTGCGACAGCAGTATCTCATAAACATCTAAAATAGTAACTGTTGCTGAGTGGCGTGTAATCGAGTAAAAAGAAATCAAAAGTAATCAAATAATGATCCGATAGCGAGGGATTCTGTGGAAAGACTGTTAGGTTATATTGGGCTTTATAAATATAAAATTGAATTGAATTGGTATTTTTGTTTGATATGTTGATATGCTGCCTTAATGCTGTTTTAAATCCAACAGGCCTATCTGGAGTTCTTTACCTCCAGTGAAAATGTCAATGCTCTCCTCAAAATACTGAAGAAGTATGAACCTCGGGTCAACTACCACATTGTTAATGTGCATGTAAGTTTGAACAGAGAGCACCTGTCGCCCCATGTTTGTGTGTGAGTGTGTATTGTTAAAATGTACAAATAAATATTTTGTGTGCAGGGCCATAACCTGACCAATGCCCCTGACATGCAGCCAAACGCTGTGACATGGGGGATCTTTCCTGGCAGGGAGATTGTTCAGCCTACTGTAGTGGACCCAGACAGCTTTATGTACTGGAAGGTAAGATGGAGATTGTCCTGCTAGTGTGCAGTGTTATGCCCAGTTTGTTGGAGAGCATAACAAATAAGGGAGGATGACACAGGAATCAGCTTTCAGGGTTCCTACGCAAGTATGGAAAGTATGGAAAAGTATGGAAATAATCAATTTCCAGGTATTAAAAAGTATGGAAAATGAAAAATAAAGTATGGAAAAATATTTATGTTTCCAGACTATTACCACTGTTCTAAAATATTGTTTTCTGAAATAGAAGTTTAGGTATTTCCAAAAATAATTTAATCAATCCGGATCGTGTTTTATGCCGGGCAAAGCACAGTTTGTGTGAGAGCAAACGTCTCAGAAAACATACCGCCCCTTTTACCTGACAAGTGGTATGTCCAGTCCACTGCCCCATGACCCTCCTCCAGCCCCCTAGGTATCAAGTTTCACTCCAACACTGCACCTTCGACAAGAAGAGTTTCACGTGGTTCACAATGGGTAGATGCAAATTTTTGGATGGATGGCTTGACAATACCGTATATAAATACTGGTTGGCCAAGGACTCCCAGTTCACACACAGAGCTAGATGCAAGCTTTGTGTGAAATTGTCTGACATCGCCAACATGGGGGAGAAGGCGATTCTGAGCCACATGAAAGGAAAAAACACAGACATCTCGTTACTGCATCGCTTGCACCCAGAGTCCCAACCTTTTTGCCTCAGCCCAAACATTGAACTTACCTGAGTTTTTATTTGCATGCCATTATGGTACTTGGTTACAATCGCCTATTAAGAATAATTAAATATGATGTGAAATATGATACAATGATATATTTACTCAGATGTTGCATATTCTCTAAAGAAAAAAACAAACAAAAAATGCAGAGAAGTCTAGAAATTAGGGTATGGAATTTTGAAATTCCAAATGTGTAGGAACCCTGAGCTTTTAAATAAACAAATAATTTATTGAAGTACTCAAAGGACAACTAATGGTTAAGTCAGCAATCAGTAGTGTGGTGAGGGTGTTGGGTGTTATGAGTCTGTGGAAGCTAACACAAGCTACAGTACAGGCCAAAAGTTTGGACACACCTTCTCATTCAATGCGTTTTCTTTATTTTCATGACTATTTACATTGTAGATTCTCACTGAAGGCATCAAAACTATGAATGAACACATGTGGAGTTATGTACTTAACAAAAAAAGGTGAAATAACTGAAAACATGTTTTATATTCTAGTTTCTTCAAAATAGCCACCCTTTGCTCTGATTACTGCTTTGCACACTCTTGGCATTCTCTCCGTGAGCTTCAAGAGGTAGTCACCTGAAATGGTTTCCACTTCACAGGTGTGCCTTATCAGGGTTAATTAGTGGAATTTCTTGCTTTATCAATGGGATTGGGACCATCAGTTGTGTTGTGCAGAAGTCAGGTTAATACACAGCCGACAGCCCTATTGGACAACTGTTAAAATTCATATTATGGCAAAAACCAATCAGCTAACTAAAGAAAAACGAGTGGCCATCATTACTTTAAGAAATGAAGGTCAGTCAGTCCGGAAAATTGCAAAAACTTTAAATGTGTCCCCAAGTGGAGTCGCAAAAACCATCAAGCGCTACAACGAAACTGGCACACATGAGGAACGAGCCAGGAAAGGAAGACCAAGAGTCACCTCTGCTTCTGAGGATGAGTTCATCCGAGTCACCAGCCTCAGAAATCGCAAGTTAACAGCAGCTCAGATCAGAGACCAGATGAATGCCACACAGAGTTCTAGCAGCAGACCCATCTCTAGAACAACTGTTAAGAGGAGACTGCGCGAATCAGGCCTTCATGGTCAAATAGCTGCTAGGAAACCACTGCTAAGGAGAGGCAACAAGCAGAAGAGATTTGTTTGGGCCAAGAAACACAAGGAATGGACATTAGACCAGTGGAAATCTGTGCTTTGGTCTGATGAGTCCAAACTTGAGATCTTTGGTTCCAACCGCTGTGTCTTTGTGAGACGCAGAAAAGGTGAACGGATGGATTCCACATGCCTGGTTCCCACTGTGAAGCATGGAGGAGGAGGTGTGATGGTGTGGGGGTGTTTTGCTGGTGACACTGTTGGGGATTTATTCAAAATTGAAGGCACACTGAACCAGCATGGCTACCACAGCATCCTGCAGCGACATGCCATCCCATCCGGTTTGCGTTTAGTTGGGCGATCATTTATTTTCAACAGGACAATGACCCCAAACACACCTCCAGGCTGTGTAAGGGCTATTTGACCAAGAAGGAGAGTGATGGAGTGCTGCGGCAGATGACCTGGCCTCCACAGTCACCGGACCTGAACCCAATCGAGATGGTTTGGGGTGAGCTGGACCGCAGAGTGAAGGCAAAGGGGCCAACAAGTGCTAAACACCTCTGGGAACTCCTTCAAGACTGTTGGAAAACCATTTCAGGTGACTACCTCTTGAAGCTCATGGAGAGAATGCCAAGAGTGTGCAAAGCAGTAATCAGAGCAAAGGGTGGCTATTTTGAAGAAACTAGAATATAAAACATGTTTTCAGTTATTTCACCTTTTTTTGTTAAGTACATAACTCCACATGTGTTCATTCATAGTTTTGATGCCTTCAGTGAGAATCTACAATGTAAATAGTCATGAAAATAAAGAAAACGCATTGAATGAGAAGGTGTGTCCAAACTTTTGGCCTGTACTGTATGTGTCAAGGAAACCAAGGCTAAACTCAATATAATCAACCCAAACCAAACAAACCAAGGAGGGTGCCAGGCACTTGACGGCCACAGCGCCGTGCCACAACGGCGGTGTGTGTTGCACTTAAGGCACCAGCCTTCCAGGAGGGAGAGAGAAGAGGGAGCCATCTTGGATTCACCCAGCTTTTAAAAGCCCCAAACAGGTGGAGCCAATCCCTTAAAGAGGTGGGAGGGGCAGGCAATCAAGGAGGCTCTGGAAGAGGAAAGCAGGGACAGCAGGAATACAGGAAAACACTGACCCCAAGGCCTGTGGATGTTGCAGCAGGGATTCACTAATGTTCAGCCTTGTACTGGTTGATACTTAAGTAGTAACATCCAGGAGGAAATGGGATAGTGTTTAAATAAATGTCTCTTCCATTTTCAAGGGGAACTCTTGAAAGGTGCTAGTAGTGATCAGAGATTGATTTATTACTGTTCTAATTCTCAGTTGTTGCAAGATTTTTTTTACCAAAATTGCAAGGTTCTAAGGACCTTAAAGTTCCATTCAAAAAGTGTGTCCAAAACATCTCTGCCTCAGCACCATCTCCTGCAGCTCCTAACAGGTCATGGCACCCCTGAAATACCAGCACAGATGGGAGTGATTTCCCAGGTTCAGAAAGTTGCTAAATGTTTTTACTTTGGCTCGAGTTACCTACTCCCACTGATAAATACTGGCCTTGATGAGTTAATACTTAAACTGTTATCAGAAGCACATTGTTTTTGACACCAGCAGGTTTTAGGACTAGTCAGTCTGACTGGCCCCTCATCAAACCTGTCTCAATGTTTTCCACAGGATGAGGCCTTTGCCTTGTGGATTGAACAGTGGGCCAAGCTCTATGAAGACGAGTCTCCTTCACGGATGATCATCAAGTACATCCATGACAACTACTTCCTGGTCAATCTGGTGGACAATGACTTTCCTCTGGAGAACTGTCTGTGGCAAGTCATCAATGATATGTTTGAGCTGCTCGACACCCCTCCAGGGCCACTCAATGATGGAACAGTCTCAGAATAAAAGCCATCTTTTTTATGGACAGAAAGAACACTATGGAACTGATATTTGATCTTTTATGCATTGTCAAAAAAATTGCTACTTACACTACAGAGCATATCATACAGTAAAAATGTATGTCAGTGTTTTTAAGAGTTTTTATTAGTGTTTTTAAGCATACTGTCACAGCTGAGCGAAATACAAAAGACTGAATATTTTTTATCTCCATGATGAGTAGCCTTGTCCTCTGCAGCATTCCTAGCTGATTAACAACACTTGTGCTCATACAGTTTGGGCTTAACCCTGTCACCTTTTTAATTTAAGAGACTCCTTAAGGACGGATCTAACTGAAAAACAAGAAAAAAACCCTCATACAATGGTTTGTTAACTTGTAACATATTTTTTTAAAGTGCTTATCAGTAAATGTTATTTTCATGGAAGACAATCATTCAAATTAGACGTTGAAATGATTACAAATGACGTACTGTATAGAGATGAAATCAAGATAGAGATATGAGATGTTGTGTATGAGTGGAACTCTTATTTGATGCCATGATGATGCCCTGTCAGCAGTTCTCACCCTTTGCTGTGTTAAGGACCAGTCAATTGATCCAGATTGGTCTTGGTAAGATTCCCCTCATGGACCTCCATCTGAAAAGATTTTGGTTGTTAGATATGATTAAGACCAAAATTCTAAAGTTATCAACTACAGTTGAGTGGAGGAATTGAAACCTGTTATCAATATAGTCAGCCATCTCACTGTCTCTCACATTGGGCTCTCTTCTGTAGTGAATTAAATGGTGAAAATAAACTATTCCCCATTTTTCTGGGGGCCCTCTGGATCTCCCTGTAGGACCCCTGAGAGTCCCTAAACCCCTGGTTGAGTACCACTGAGTTGAACCATCAGATGTGTGAGCTGCTATTGACCATATTGTACCACTGACAACAGTAGCACTATCTACCTGCCGCCTTAACATGTTTTAAATGTACATCCTATTTATTTGCTCTGCCGCCTTTTAAAAGCAAATAGTTTTTCAGTACTGTACAACCCACTGAGTGACTTACTAAGTTGTGTCACTACATAACTACAAGTACAAAAACCAGGCCAGAGGACAGAACACTGCAGCAGCAAGATGACATGGCAGGGATTTCTTCTCATTGAGTAACTCAACATCTCAACAATTGAATGTGCAAATCATCACCTCACAGATAAATGGCATGAGGTCGTGTAGATAAGATACACACACACTGGAAGCCTTCCCTTGTCCCTGTTGACCAGATCACCTACATCAGACAGACCGCAGTCACCCTTGCCACAGAGACCTACATCCCAGATGAAAGGGTGCCAAATGCAAGTTGTTGTGCAGGAAGGTACAACATCACAATATTGACCTAATCAAAATATTCAAAATTTTGAGTTGATTCAATAAATTGAATGTAGTTAATTTAATGAAAGCCCCATTCAGTTTTCTTCTCTGTGTTTGGCCACCTGAGCCCGCAGTGTTCATTTTGATAGCCATTTTAGATTTAGTCCTCCTCTTAAGATGAAAAGGGTTAGGGTTAGTCAACTTTTAGTCATTTTTATCCCTCATAGTATTAGTCGACGAAAATTTTTAGTCGTTTTAGTCTTGCATTTCTCTGACAGTTTTTGCCAGGTTTAAGGGGTGATTTCCAGGCACACATTTACTGATTATCATTTGAAAAGTTTAACATCTCTCGATTTATGCTCTCAAAAACTCTGAGACAACTAGGATTTATACCCAGGTTCATTGTAAACTCTGAGTTATCCACCTCACTGTAGGTTGAAACTTGTGTCCTGTCACAGAGTCAGTGATTAAAACTAAACTTTCATCTCTGTCAGAGAAAATTGATCTGAGTCCAGACTGTTTACTTACAGCACAGCTACACCCACAGATAACTGATCCTCTGACATGCCTGTCAAACAGCATTAACCATTAAGCCTTCTCCAGTCAAGATTGAGTGGAGTCCTGTGGGGATCAGCTTTGAAGTCCAGCGCCTGCTGGCTGCTTGCCCTTGTCTTGTTATTGTAACGACCTGAAAAGGGGAGAAATCAATAAAGGTGCTTGGACATGATGCTTCTTCTCTGGCAGCTTCACAGAAAATGTATTTCTTTCAAAAGTATTTACAGAAGTACAGAAGTTCTTTTAAACATAAAACATTCCAATAATAACAAGAATCCATTTCAATCTCTGACCCATGGACAACATTAGTGTGATGCAGAACCTTCCCCTTGCAGAACAGACAACGCAGCTCTCCTGGCACCAGTGGTTGACCTCAGCTTGCTTGCAAGCGTTTCTGTGTAGTTGTTGGACCACCACACACAACTTTCCACCTCACCTTTAAATGAGAAGGGTTGAAAGATGATCGGGGGCGTCTATCAGGGACAGCTGGCTCTCGTCACATTCATCCCAGCAGTGCCTCCAAAATTTAACACCCAGAAACAGGAGAAATCAATAAAGGTGCTCGGACACGATGCTTCTTCTCTGGCAGCTTCATAGAGAATGTGTTTCGGTAACACTTCAAGGTACACAAAATTAGAGTACTGACTGAGGAACTAATGAGGAACTAATGAGTAGTTACTGAGGAACTAATGATGAACTAACTATTAGTTAATGGTCAGTTCCTCAGTAACTCATGATCAAATTTCAGAGGAGTAGTTACTGAGGAACTAATGAGGAACTAACTATTAATGGGCAGTTCTTCATTAACTCATGATCAAATTTCATAGAGGGGTTAATCACGACTTAATAATTAGTGAACTAGTTACTTCATCAGTACAGAATCATTACTCAATAACCTGTCCATTAGTTAACCTTTTTATGTCCTAAAGTAAAGTGAGACATAATGAGTAGTCTTTCATTACTTCATCATCTTTACAATTAGTTCCTTAACAAAAAAAATCACAGACACCAGGATTCTTGAGAAGAGTTAAATTCATTATTTTCAGACCACATACACATTAATATGACCATCCATGTTATTCTGTACGATGATGCCTTAGAAATAAATATGATAGTGTGTCACATTTTAGGTAGGCTAAGCTTAAAGAATTTATCATGGGGGCTGCGTGTAAAGTACTGTATACTGATCACACCGTTGTTCACAGTACAGTTGTTTGAGGTGCACAAAATTTAAAGTAGTTACTATGAAACAAATTTGGAATGAATGAGGAACTAACTATTAGCCTCATTAATGGTCAGTTCTTCATTAACTCCTGATCAAATTTCAGAGGAGTAGTTACTGAGGAACTATTACTTAATCATTACCTACCCTTTTTGTGTACCCTAAAGTAAAGTGAGACATCAAAATGTGTAGGTAATGAGTAGGGAATCATTACCTACTCATTTTGATGTCTCACTTTATTTTAGGGTACACAAAAAGAGTAACTATTGAGTAGGTAATGAGTAGGACTGCTGAATCATTACCTCATGTTGATGTCTCGCTTTACTTTAGGGTACACAAAAAAGGCAGGTAATGATTAAGTAATAGTTAGTTCCTCATTAGTTCCTCAGTAACTACTACTCTGAAATTTGATTAGGAGTTACTGAAGAACTGACCATTAACTAATAACTATTAGTTAATGGTCAGTTCTTCAGTAACTCCTAATCAAATTTCAGAGGAGTGATGAACTCATCATTCATTCCAAATTTTCGGCCGATTGAGCATGTTGAATCGGCAGCGGAGCTTGTCGGTGAGAGAGATCCCTCTGACTGGCTGCTTCCTCCTCAGGCTCCACTTCACTCAGCTGCCCAACAGATCCACTGCTTCTTCCCTCTTTAACCTGAATAACAAACCGGAGCTAGCTGGGAGCGGCTAGCAGAGCATTAGCCGCAGCAAGACCGGAGGGAAGCGCAGCCAGTTAGCCTCCGCTAGCTTCCCAGCTAGCCCCGGCTCTCCGTTTGGATCCAACCGGAGCACCGAGCCCTGGCTTGTTATTCAGGTTAAAGTGGGAAGAAGCAGCGGGTTTGTTGGGCAGCTGAGTGAAGTTGAGTGAAGTTGAGTGAAGTGGGGCCTGCGGAGGAAACACCAGGGGTCCGTTTCACAAAGCAGGTTTAATGAAAACTCAGAGTCTGTTAACCCTGAAATGAGGGAAACTCTGAGTTTTCCGTGTCAAAAAGGGAGGTAACTCAAACCAGAGAAAGAGGGGTACCTCTAGCCTGTTTCAGAGAGAGAGGTAACTTAAGCTCTCGGTCAGTTACCGTAGTGACAGACTCTATGAACCTAACCTGGTCGGGACCAGGTTTTTCTCAATGAGCCTCGAGTTTCTCTCTGTCTCCGCCCTCTTTCAGAGCCACACACTCCATTTGATTTCCTCATTCAGTCAGTCAGCAGGCGAGTTTTGGCGTAGCCTACTTCTGCCGTCTGTCATTTTAAAAAATCATTTAAAAAAAAATCAGAGTCAGTATATTAGAAGTCCATCAGGCACAGTCGGTGGCGACTTTTTTCACTAACATGGCATGTCCTTTTGATAACGATCCCGTGGATGAAGGAGCAGCATTACTGCGTAGAGAATTAAATATTCGTCGGGAGATGGTTATCAGACCGCGCATAGATGTTTTAGCATTTCCAGACAATTATATTTTTGAGCTGTAGTCTACCGTTTCACGTCACAGTCCATCATCTACATACACAACCTAATCCGTCCTTACATTTGCAACATTACCAGTCGTAGTCATGCTCTCACATCCCAGCAGATATTGTGTGTTGCGCTGCGTTTCTTTGCAAATGGAAGTTTTTTGTACAATGTCGGAGATGCTGAGCACTTGAGTAAGGCAACTGCATGCAGGGCAGTCAGAAAAGTGTGCTCGTTTTACAGGCATCTGCCTTCTTTCTGTTGGCTGAGCAGAAGTATGTGTAAGTTTAAATAGGCTTAATTATTTAACAGAACATGATATAGATGAGAAGACATTTATGTGTGTGAAAACAGCATTATGTTGGGGATAAAACAACTGCACAGTCAAACAGCCACTTAATATTTACTTTACAATGTAAAACATGATCAAAATGAGGTACCCCCATGAGATTATGCCGAGGTCTTACCTGTTTGAACAATGTGTTTACATTTCATCCTAAACTGCTGCCAAGTGCGCCTCTCCCCCGCGGGATTGCACCTAAATGAAATAAATTAATAGGCTACCATTCAAGACCCGAGCAGCAATGTTCTCCCACGCCGTCTCCCTCTCTTTTGCAGCTGCAGCAGTGTTGCACTTCTTTTTGAAAACATGTGCAAACTCGCCGTATGAGCGCATTAAGATTTCTAATTCTATTGGGGTGAAAAACGCAGCCCTCTTCCGCGTTGCCATGGTGACTCGTCAAATCAGGGCTCCATTGATGCTGGCTTTTGCACACGCTTAACTCCAAGTGAAACTACTCCGAGTTGATTAAACTGATTCAAATCAGCTGTTCTGGAACTGGAAACTCAGAGTTTCCTATCTCAAAGTAGATCAACTCAGAGTTCAGGATTAGACTCAGAGTTTGTTAAACCTGCTTTGTGAAACGGACCCCAGGACGGTCTGGATTTATTCCCTCTAAACGCGAATAAATCGCACGTCAATCATAAACTATGAACCAAAAAAGCACAGTCTACCCCGAGTGAGACAAACTGCTTGATCCCCGTCTCCAGTGTACCAGCAGAGAACCTGCAGAACGGAATCAGCAAAAAAACACACCAGGCTACACAGCCTCTCTACCTGAGCAGCTGAAGCTGCCGCTCGCACCCTCGACACACAGACGGTGCTTCTGCATGCCAGCCAAACATGTGCGCAACTGTGAGAAATAAATATGTGAGGTGTACGCTGCTTTTCTATCTTTTTTCCCTTTTCTTTCTGTCAGTGACATACACTCCTAACACAGGATGGGTTGTTTTTATTGACTGGGTTGATTATTAAGCCATAGTGATGCGCGGATCGGCTCTGATAGCTCCTGAATCAGCATGTACGCATCAAACATCCAGCTGTTACAATATGATTGAGCTAGCAAAGCAGTTTAGTGTTGCTATGTGTGGTATTTATTCAGTTTTGGGAAATCACGATGTCTAGAAAGCATCAGTGGCTGCAGCTGACAGGGACAGCTAACATTAACACTAGCAGCAAAGCTAACATCAGGATGGTCATCCGTTAAAAGCCTCCCGCTGTCGGATATGACATGAAACTACTCCAGTTAGCTCAGTCATGTTGTAACTAAGACAACTGCTGGAAAAAAAATTTTTTCACAGGCCACTTTGTGAGTTTAGTGAGTTATTACAGACACGGCTAACGGCTAACAGCTAACGGTTAGCCCAGCTAATCTACGATAACCATGTTATTAATTACACACAGAGAAAATACTAATGTTTGTTTAGTCATTGTGTTTATAGACTTTACAAACATCAGATTAGTCTAAACAGTGAAAAAGTGATGTGAAAAATGTGATATATACATATATATAGCTAAACTCAGCAAGGTAAACAACAAGGCGATTCCCATTTACACAGTGGTAGGAGTGCTGGACCGGAAGTGTCGCACAAAAAAATGGAAGCTGGCTGCGTTCTGTTTTGGCTCCGTGTTTCTGTGAAAAATAAGGTGGATAATCCGTGGAGGTGCTGCGGTGCTCGGCTGCACAGATAGAAAACCCCTCGGCCGACAGGATGTATCACTCTGTCACTTCGCACTACTTTGTTGATCTTATGCATTCAACGGACTTCCGGTTTCCCTTTTTGCGTTATTTCCTTTCACGCAGGCGCAGAACGTACGTGCTACTTGGCCGTAGGATGTAGTCTTTTTTTTTTCACAACTTTATGTAAGACGGGAAGTTTACAGAATGTAGATCTTCAACATTACACATATATGTCATATATCACATATGCCAGGGGGGATAAGAGTTTACAAGAAAATATTAAAATGATCACAAATATTAATGGTTTTGATTGCCTTTTGATTAAGGGAAAATTTAATGGAATCAATGTAACGAAAGCAACACAAGAAGGTTTTCTATGTGTAAACTTACATTTGTGAATGTGAAATCTTGCCAAAAGTAAGATGAGATTAATAATAAATATTTCATTGGGTTCAAACAGCACATCCCTCCAAAACAGCTTAAATTCTTTTTCAGTATTGTTCGCAATAAAATCACTCCAGAGTCTTTTGACAATGGGGCAGTGCCTCACGTCGCCCTGACACAGGGCGACGTGAGGTGACATAGACGACGCAACAGTTGGCTTTTGTTGCCGCTAGTTCTTTGATGTCGGTTTGGTGTGTCAGCACCTTGTACAGAATAACATGGATGATCATATTAATGTGTATGTGGTCTGAAAATAATGAATTAAACTCTTCTCAAGAATCCTGGTGTCTGTGATTTTTTTTGTTAAGGAACTAATTGTAAAGATGATGAAGTAATGAAAGACCACTCAATATGTGTCACTTTACTTTAGGACATAAAAAGGTTAACTAATGGACAGGTTATTGAGTAATGATTCTGTACTGATGAAGTAACTAGTTCACTAATTATTAAGTCGTGATTAACCCCTCTATGAAATTTGATCATGAGTTAATGAAGAACTGACCATTAACTAATAGTTAGTTCCTCATTAGTTCCTCAGTAACTACTCCTCTGAAATTTGATCATGAGTTACTGAGGAACTGACCATTAACTAATAGTTAGTTCATCATTAGTTCCTCAGTAACTACTCCTCTGAAATTTGATCATGAGTTACTGAAGAACTGACCATTAACTAATAGTTAGTTCATCATTAGTTCCTCAGTAACTACTCCTCTGAAATTTGATCAGGGGTTACTGAAGAACTGACCATTAACCAACAGTTAGTTCCTCATTAGTTCCTCAGTAACTGCTCCTCTGAAATTTGATCAGGGGTTACTGAAGAACTGACCATTAACCAACAGTTAGTTCCTCATTAGTTCCTCAGTAACTGCTCCTCTGAAATTTGATCAGGGGTTACTGAAGAACTGACCATTAACTAATAGTTAGTTCTTCATTAGTTCCTCAGTAAATGCTCCTCTGAAATTTGATCAGGGGTTACTAAGAACTGACCATTAACTAATAGTTAGTTCCTCATTAGTTCCTCAGTAACTACTCTAATTTTATGTACCTTAGTTCCTCAGTAACTACTCCTCTGAAATTTGATCAGGGGTTACTGAAGAACTGACCATTAACTAATAGTTAGTTCATCATTAGTTCCTCAGTAACTACTCTAATTTTATGTAACTTAGTTCCTCAGTAACTACTCATTAGTTCATCATTCGTTCCTCATTCGTTCCACAATAACTACTCTTATTTTGTGTACCTTAGTTCCTCAGTAACTACTCGTTCGTTCCTCATTAGTTTCTCATGAGTTCCTCATTTGTTCCCCAGTAACTACTCTAATTTTGTGTACCTTAGTTCCTCAGTAACTACTCATTTGTTCCTCATTAGTTCCTCATTAGTCCATCAGTAACTACTCTAATTTTGTGTACTTTAGTTCCTCATTAGTTCTTCAGTAACTACTCTAATTTTGTGTACCTTATTGTAAAGTGTTACTTGTGTTTCTTTCAATAATATTTACAGAGGTAAAAAAGTTCTTTTTAATATAAAACATTCCAATGATAACATGTATCCTCTTTTACATTTTAAAATCAACTTTCCAATCTAATGTCCATTTTTCCCTTAAAGGTAAGTAAGCAGGTAAGTATATAATTTCTCTCAATTTCTCTTCAACAGACGAAATCAAATAAGACAGTAAGTATCTGAAAAAGTTCCAATAAATAATAAACATAACACTGAATTATAAAACTTACATGTATTTGAAATAAACAGAAATACCATGTAAAAATTAGTAGTCATTGTCTCTTCTGTCCACAATATTCCTTATATCTTGTCACAGTTACTTAAAAAATAAACACACTAAAATTTATTTGAATTAAACATATAAGGTGCAACTTCACACTCTGAACGTGTGTCTTGCTGTGCTAAACACAATCACAGTGCACACAGAATGTGTCGTTCCTACATTGAACACATGCCGCTCCCGGCCAATATGAGATGGCCACTGAGAAAATGACGTTTATAAAACGGGTTGATCCAAGCCTTGATTATGATTGGCTGGAAGCCATTGTAAAACCACTATGACCATACACCTGTGACTGCATCACCGTATTACTCCACCTATTTAATTGTGTAAAGGCAGATAATGTATCATTTTATACCAGAGGTGAAAATAAGGTCAGTATTACAAGGTTTAGGAAGCAGTTGATCAAATATCAGATTTGGCAGCAAAAAGGACTCCTTAAGAAGTGTTTTGATAATTTGAGTAGTTCGTGCGTAAGTCAAGCCTTGGGAGGTCAAATGAGGTAGAACGTTCTGGGTTAGGGTGACCTGACCGTTGGAACAGGTGTGCCAAGTTTCGCAATAGGAAGAGTTGGTTTTGAGATGATAAAGACACGTGTGATCCAGCTCTGAGAGAAACAAAGAAGACAGGAAAATATTAGCGCATGAAGTCCAGCTTTAGGAGCAAACAAAGGAAGCAGGAGAACATTGGATTCCCAGGGAATATGACCCAAGCGTGTCCCTACACACACACACACACACACACATACACTCACATGCACATGAACGAACAGACGCCCACTATAAAGGCATTTGAAGGTTGATTGTTCGCTACTGTTTTCACGGTTTTGCTCTTTTCAGACCTGGTGTTCTGTTGTACCTACAACTTGTATACTGAGTTCTGCAATTAAAGTGATCTCGTTTGCTGTAACTTTTTTCCATGGTTCTCCGAGTCTCTTCATTTCAGTATTTGCTGAAGTTGGGCATTTTCCTTACATAATTGGCGTCACGAACAGTCGTCTCTGAAGGGAAGACGGCAGTTAGTGGTAACTCCGAGGAGCATCCTCCCTGCGTGGGGTGACAAGCGCGCAAACTAAAGGTAAGGACCTTTAAAACTCCTTACACAAATTCTGAATTGGCTAAGATAAAAACACCCTGAAAATCTCAGTCACTGTGCGCGGCTGGGTGCTCCAAGAGGTCACTGCATAACGATATCCCTCGCAGACAGAGAAGTTGTCGGGGGGAGGACAAAGTTCTGTGCACAGAACAGCTGCTAAGAGACAAGCTGAACTTAAGAGAGTGAAGCGAAATTTGATTACGAGTTATTGGCATTGTGTCTAAAACGAAACAGCCAGAAATTAAAAGAGCAGCTGGGGGAACGGACTATTGGTCAAGCCTGAGGGGGGCCAAATCGTGTGTTGGAAGTCTGAGAAGAGAGACTTCAGGTCCAGAGGGACCCAGAGTAAATCCAGAGGGATTTAAAGAGGTCTAAGAGAGACCCAAGTCTCTTATTTTTAAAGTGCTACTGCTAGCTCCTCGCTTGAACCGGAAGTCGTTCGAGGTCTGCCATCTTCTAGGCCGTCCCAAGTCTCTTATTTGTGTAGTGAGGAGCTAGCGCTAGGACCTAGCAGCAAGGTTTAAGCAGCTATGAGCTAGGATGGTCGAGAGCTTCCTATCCGGAAGAGTTTTTCAGCTGAATGCCATGATGTATAAATACCTGCCCTCTACATCTGGCTCATTTGAACGAGATGGTGGAGAAACAGCACAAGTGTACCCGTTACATGTATTCTTTGCAATGAAACGCTGTAGTTCACGTGCCTATGTGACTACAAAGAGTAATGTTAATGATATTTCATGCAAGACTGTCATGTTTTAATTAAGTTTATTTCATTCACAACCCGTTGCGTTGTTCAGCGGTCTGTCGGTGATGTGTGGCTGTTAAATGTGCAGCTGCTTGTGTCCAGAACCACACGTGTTGATATAACACCATGCACACACGCACACACAAACACATTTGCCCATCATTAATTGTCCTGCATGTCATGTGAGTGGAATAATGTTTAATAGCCTGTAGGTAATATTAATTATTAATATTAATTAAAGCTGTTGGGCGGGACCTCGGCCCCTTGCCGTCATCCCCCAGCTCAGGCACACACACACACACACACACACACACACACACACACACACACACACACACACAGGCATGTGTCTGTCAGAGTGAAGCCATTGTTATGCTAATTAATGACCATGTAATTAGGTGACAGCACAGGCACTTCAAGCTCAGTTTGACTAATGACTAATGATAACAGAATCAGCAGGAGGCATTTGACACCACAGCAGCAACACAACCTCACACGTCAAATTATCCAGGCACCGCTGTTTGACTAATGACTAATGATAACAGAATCAGCAGGAGGCATTTGACACCACAGCAGCAACACAACCTCACACGTCAAACTATCCAGGCACCGCTGTGATAGAAGTTAACCTGCTGCATATTTCTTTGTTACTCAGGACTGTCTTAAGTTACTGAATTTATGCAGATCAGTCATTTCTTTGAACATCACTTTTTGTCTTAACGTTCAAATATTACACTGCATGAATTATCCTCAGCTCAAATCAAACCTCTGTCGTTTTTATATTTATTTGTTTTAATGACACTGTGCACAAGGATCAGACTGTCAATCTGTCAGAGCAGCTCTGAAATGTTTATTGCACATAATGTAGCTTACAACAACATTAATAAAAGTAATAATATTATAATTATAATTCTGGCAATTATAGTACAATATGTTGAATTAATATCTGATTGTATACATATGTGACACTTATCATATTTGTATAATAACAGTAGAAGTATGACACAGACAGACAGGCAGACATAGACGGCCGAGTTAGCCACATACAGAGAGGGAGAGAAGGGAGAAAGAGGACAGAGGGGTGAGAGAGAGAGTGTGGGGGGGCGGGGGGGGGGGGGGGACAGGCAGTGGAGTGTGTGTCTGTGTCCCTGTCTGTCTGTGTGTGCCATACTTCTACTGTTATTATACACATATGATTATTGTCACATTTGTATACTATTAAATATTAATATATACTTCCCACATGTTGTACCACAATAGCCAGAATCATAAGTCAAACTCAATTTTAAAAACTGTAAAGGGTTCTTATGAAGGTGGTGTGAGCGTATATTTTGCAATTTGTAGACAAAAGCCATGTGACCTAATGAAACTTTGACATGTGTGATGATCAAACAACACATCCATATTCATTTGAAATCATGTGAACTAGTGAAAGCTTGACTGATATGTACTAACTGCTTTGAGGATCTAAGTGCAGCAATCACACACTAATATATACTAGTTAATGTCAGTGGAGAAAGTGAGCAGGACTACATGTATTCCAGTTCTTCATGAGGTGAAAGAGTTTCACCAGGATATCTTGTATTTACAGGTTTTTGGTATCAGGCATTTCTTTCAAAGTTTTGGGAATGAGTTTGGTAAATGTTATACTGTCATGTCTGTGTGACCACACACACTTCACTCTGACACACAGACTGTCAGAGTGAAGCCTTTGTTATGCTAATTAAGGACTGCATGCAGCTCACACACAGAGCAGAATGGCTTGAAACTTTCTCAAACAAATCCTTCCAGATCCCAAACCGTGGGTCCCATCTTCAATCTGAAAGCATCACCAGATAGATAAATTTGTTCTGAACGCAAAAATATAAAGCTTGTATGTCTATGGACTGAAAAATGTCACCTTAATCACAGGTTTACAGTGTGTTGGCCCTCATCTTTTCTTCCAGAGATCATCATGAGGAGTTGTGTCCTGCACTTTCTAACACTTCTAAAATCCAAACCAATATGTTGAATTAATATCTGATTGTATACATATGTGAAACTAATCATATGTGTATAATAACAGTAGAAGTATGACACACACAGAGAGACAGACATAGACGGCCGAGTTAGCGACATGCAGAAAGGGAGAGAAGGGAGAAAGAGGACAGGGGGGGAGAGAAAGAGAGAGAGAGAGAGAGAGAGGGAACAGGGAGTGGAGTGTGTGTCTGTGTCTGTGTCAGTCTGTGTGTGCCATACTTCTACTGCTATTATAGACATATGATTATTGTCATATGTATACCATCAGATATTAATATATACTTCCCACATGTTGCACCACAATAGCCAGGATCATAAGTCAAACTCAATTTTAAAAACTGTAAAGGGTTCTTATGAAGGTGGTGTGAGCATATATTTTGAAAGTTGTAGACATAAGCCATGTGACCTAATGAAACTTTGACATGTGTGATGATCAAATCAAACCTCTGTCGTTTTTATATTTATTTTTTTTAATAAAAAAGTGCACAAATAAAAGACTGAAAATCTGTCAGATAACCTCAGAAAAGTTTAATGATCATAATATGTAGGTCTTATTGTTTACATTATAAAAATCTTTCTGACGCTTCAAAGACGTACTATCAATGACTAATAATCTCTATCAATGATGTTATTAGTCACACTGATGGAACATAATTCCTATAGCCTAATATTGCAAATTATTTGTTAATATTTCTGAGTGAGCAATGGTGCAACATTGCAGAGTCTTTAAATTTATTACATCTGTAACTGAAATACTGTCACTGAATGCTGTTGAGTCAAGAAACAAATATCGATCAATCAATCAATCAATATCACAAATCACAATTTGCCTCACAGGGCTTTACAGCATACAACATCCCTCTATCCTCAGGACCCCATGAGACAGAAGGGGAGACAGAGAGAGATGCAGGAGAGATGATCATGACAGTAGCTTACAACAACATTAATGAAAGGAATAATATTAAAATTATAATTCTAGCAATTGTGGTACAATATGTTGAATTAATATCTGATAGTATACATATGTGACAATAATCATATGTGCATAATAACAGTAGAAGTATAACACACACAGACATAGACGGCCGAGTTAGACATGCAGAGAGGGAGAAAAGGGAGAAAGAGGACAGAGGGGGGAGAGAGAGAGAGAAGAGAGAGGGGGAGGGGGTGGAGTGTGTACAATATGTTGAATTAATATCTGATTGTATACATATGTGACACTAATCATCTGTGTATAATAAAAGGGAGTGGAGTGTGTGTGTGGGTGTCTGTCTGTCTGTGTGTCTCTGTGTGTCCGTGTCTGTCTGTGTGTGCCATAATTCTACTGTTATTATACACATATGATTATTGTCACATATGTATGACAAAGTTTTAGGAATGAGTTTGGTAAATGTTATACTGTCATGTCTTCATGACAGTGTGTCAGAGTGAAGCCTTTGTTATGCTAATTGATGAGAGCTGCATCTCACACAGAGAGCAGAATGGCTTGAAACTTTCTCAAACAAATCCTTCCAGATTCCAAACCGTGGGTCCCATCTTAAATCTGAAAGCATCACCAGATAGATAAATTTGTTCTGAACGCAAACATATAAAGCTTGTATGTCTATGGCCTGAAAAATGTCACCTTAATCACAAGTTTACAGTGTGTTGGCCCTCATCTTTTCTTCCAGAGATCATCATGAGGAGTTGTGTCCTGCAACTTCTAACACTTCTTAAATCCAAACCGTTCAAGTTATGACAAAGTCCTTCACAAGTAATGTTCAGCAGGGGTAGAGCTGTAATTTGTGCAAGTTTGAAGCAGTTATGATAAACGGTGTAGGAGCAAATAATTTTTGTTCGACAGAATTTGTCCAAAACGTCACCTTACATTCAAATAACAACAGCGCACTTCCTGTTGGAGTTAGGTCAGGGGTTGCAGTGAGACATTTGTAGGTCTTGATGTGACGAACGAGACAGTTTTGGTTTGGTCTTTCTAAGTGGTTCCTACCCATCACAGCGGGCATTTTCGTGGGTCCAGGTGGCACAACAAATCCTCAGGAGGGTTGGGAGCACATCACCTGTAACACGCCATTACATCCAAACCATTTGAGGATTGAAAAAGTTACGCACAATAATTGATAAGGACACGTTGAACAATAATCTGTGCGAGTTTGAAGCCGATACGATAAACGGTGTAGGAGGAGATGTTTTTTAAAGGAATTTCTTTTTTTTAGGAAAAATCTTACTTTGAAAGGAAATAGCTCACTTCCTGTTGGATTTAGGTCAAAGGTGCGAGTGCGTGATTTGTAGGTCTTGATGAGACGAACACGGCTGTTTTGGTTTGATCTTCCTACAACGTTCCTACTGGCTGCAGCGGCCATTTTAGTGGTCTAGACTGATAGGTGGCGCTAGAGAGCCCATTTTGGCACTTTTCAGATTACTTTTTTCATTTTATAAAATTTATCGCCAGTCCTGACATGCGTGCCAATTTTGGTGAGTTTTGGAGCATGTTCAGGGGATCAAATTCCAGTTCAAAGTCCCGTATAATGAAAGAAAGAAACAATTAAAGCTGCAAGCAGCATTTGGCGGGACCTCGCACTCGCGCCCGTTTCCGCCCCCAGCTTATGTCGTCACTGTGAATTATTTAGAAATATCAAACATATTGCCACAAACATCAGAAAATCCTTACAGAGCTGAACATTTTGATGTTTGAATGGTTTCTGTAGCTGTAGGTATGTACAAGTGATGTCACATTATGCAAATTAGATGGGCGAATTTCTTCCCATCAGATTCCTCTTCCTTCATTTTGAGGAAGACATGACAAAAACAACACAAAACAAAATAAATCTACTGTGTAAATGTGTTCAAAATGTTTTTTGACTGAGATTTATGAAATCCAATATGGCTGCCTGCTGGTGATGCCACAATATGCAAATTAGATGAGTTAATTTACTCCTATCACAAACTTTGGGTCATGATGAATAGTTTTCTCATTCACAGTATGCCTTTATCTGTCACCACTTTAAAGCCACAGCCTTTTGAAATGTTGAAATGAAAATGGAATATTTTCCTCAATTAACTCTGGCACCTAAAGGGTGTCAATGCGTGATTTGTAAGTCAAACACACCAGTTTTGGTTTGATCTTGATACGACATTCCTACGGGCTGCAGTGGCCATTTTAGTGCGTCTAGGTGGCGCTAGAGAGCCCATTTTGGCACTGTAGGGGTTAATAATGTGTATTTGCTGTTTCAAATGAAGTTTCTGCTGCTGTAATCTGTCCTTTAAAGATTGTGAGACACACAGACAGAGAGAGCCGTGTGGCTGTGTCTGTGTGTGCAGCCGTTGTCATGGCGATTAATGACTTGCCTGCACCTGAGGGGCACACACAGAGCTCCTGAGAGCAGATCAGCAAAGGCTGTTTATAATGGGTTTGAACTCCTCAAACAAGTCCTTCCCATACCCAAACCGTTGGTCCAATCAAGAAAATAAAGTGATTGTGAGAGACAGCCACTTCTCGTGAACGCACGTGTCTTGTTTTATATTTCTACAGTCAAAAATGTGGTCAGAGGAGCGAGTTTAAAATGTGTTGCACCTAAGCTGTTTCCAGAAATTTCTCCTCTGAGTGTGAATGAGAAAAAAAAATCGGCGCGCCCTTCGCTTTGGAGCCACTCAGCAAAAACGTGTACGTGTGAGAGATTCCATGTCAACATATCTGTGAGCAGGACAAATTTTCCTACGTTTTGTGGTATAAATTGTGTCTGTACAGTGAAAATTGTGGCCATGGCAGTGAGTTAAAGACAAAAGTTTTAAGCTGCGTTCACACCAAACGCGAATTTGCGAATTCGCGCGTCAAGATTACATACAAAGTCAATGCAAAGACGCGATTAGACGCGAATTCGCGCCGGGCGGCGCGATGGACACGTCTAGCGCAACGCGATGGACGCGATGGACGTGATAGAGGCGTTCAGCGCAGTGCGATAGACGCGAAATTCGCATCCAATGCCTCATCGCTCAAGTTGAAAATATTGAACTTTTGAGGCGAATTCGCGTGACGCTGTGCCGCGAAAGCCAATCAGCGTTGAGATTCTCCCGACGTCACTAGCGTGTGTCAACAGCAATAAACTGCTACTCACAGGAGACAGATGGACAGACGCTCCGCAGCTGAAATGGAGCGGCTGTAGTTGGTGTCCTGCTGGGAGATCCTGGCGCCAACCCTCGCCAATAGGTCCTCAAACTGGGCCCCAGTCAGCCTGAAGTACCGCTGAAAGCGGCTATCATCCAGACGGAATTCCTGGAGGAGGTGGTGAAACTCGCTGAGCTGGATGTGCTTCTGCAGGATAGGGTGAACCCAAAAACGACGGCGTTTGGCCCTCCGACGCATCTGGGACTTCCAGAGGAGGTAAACAACAAAGCAGCGATGGTGGTTATCTCCGCCATGGTCGTCAGTGACGTCTTGACGCCCCGACGTCCAGTTGTTGATGCCGAGATGAAGGAGAAACTTATCATTGCTGTGTGTGGCTACCCGGAGCTATATGATACTATGTGTCTACTCTACAGAGACCGCAACAAAAAGGAGCAGGCTTGGGTGAAAGTTGCCGAGGAAACTGGTCTACTTGGTAAGTTCTGTAAATATGTGTGTTTAATTAGTTTGCAGAATGGTTGTACTATGAACGTTAGCACTAGCTAAGCTCCGGTTAGCACAGCCGGCTTCCCCGCTACTCGCGCGAATGACACGATGACGCGAATGAACAAAATGGTCAGGCGTCCAAACTCGGGCGTGACGGGCGGCGCATTACTCGCGTCACGCGCGTGGAATTCGCTTCACTTGCGTCTGGTGTGAACGCACAGTTAGCCGATTTTTAGAGCCCTCTCCATTCTAACTCACAGCATTCCATGCAATACACACCCATTGTAAACTGAGAATTTCTCCACATTTGCTCATGGTACTTTGAGAGGCACAGATCAAAAACGGTAAAAGATATGAAAAAGATGAAAACATGAGTGAATAGATGAGACCTGTGGCAACATTTGAGAGTTGGAATGGAGTCTGTAGCACAAAGTATGGAGACACTGTAAATGCTAGAAAAAGCCCTAAGATTGGTCTCTTTCTCCCCCCTGCTGCCATTCATTTCCTATGGGACAGCTTTCGAAGATCGTCAGGACGTTTTTCTGACATCTCACCTTATGGAGGCCATAAAATCCAAACTAAGCGAGTAATGAAAAAGTTACGAATAACTTTTGATTAGAAGGAGTTGATCTGTCATCTGTGCAAGTTTGAAGCCGATTGGATAAGCGGTGTATGAGAAGAAGATTTTTTAGGAAAGGCAGTTTTAAGGCAAAATCTTACTTTGAAAGGGCAAATATCTCACTTCCTGTTGGATTTAGGTCAGGGGTGTCAGCGCGTGATTTTTAGGTCTTGATGAGACGAACACGCCACTTTTGGTTTCATGTTTCTACGACGTTCCTACAGGCCGTGGCGGCCATTTTTGTGTGCCTAGGTGGCGCTAGAGAGCCCATTTTGGCACTTTAGGGGTTAATGTCATCATTTTATAAAATTTTTCACCGGTTCTGATGTGCGTGCCAATTTTGGTGAGTTTTTGAGCATGTTTAGGGGGTCAAATTCCAGTTCAAAGAGGCGGCGGAAGAAAGAATAATAAAGAATTAAAGCTGCAAGCAGCGTTTGGCGGGACCTCGCACTCACGCCCATTTCGGCCCCCAGCATATGTCGTCACTGTGAATTATTTAGAAACATCAAACATATTGCCACAAACATCAGAAAATCCTTACAGAGCTGAGTGTTTGATGTTTGAATGTTTTCTGTAGCTGTAGGTATGCAGAAGTGATGTCACATTATGCAAATTAGATGGGCGAATTTCTTCCCATCAGATTCCTCTTCCTTCATTTTGAGGAAGAGACGACAAAACAACACAAAACAATAAATAAATCATGTTGGTCCAAACTGTTGGTCCAAAATAAAATAATGTGATGATGAGAGAGATAAAGTTATACAGAAGATCTGTTTAGTAGCAGTTGAGGTGGCATGTGTGCATCTTTAAAACTGATAAAATAAACAGTGTAGGAGGAGATGTGTTTTCTTGAGACCACGTTTGAGGCGAAATCTTACTTTGAAAGGTCAAACAGCTCACTTCCTGTTGGAATCAGGTCATGGGTGTCAGTGCGTGAAGTCAAACACACACCAGTTTTGGTTTGATCTTGATATGACATCCCTACGGGCTGTAGTGGCCATTTTAGTGTGTCTAGGTGGCGCTAGAGAGCCCATTTTGGCACTGTAGGGGTTAATAATGTGTATTTGCTGTTTCAAATGAAGTTTCTGCTGCTAATCTGTCCTTTATAGATTGTGAGACACACAGACAGAGAGAGCCGTGTGGTTATGTGTGTGTGTGTGCAGCTGTTGTCATGGCGATTAATGACTTGTCAGCACCTGTGGCACACACAGACAGCTAAGGAGAGCAGCTCACCAAAGGCTGTTTATAATGGGTTTTAACTCCTCGAACAAATGCTTCGCATGCCCAAACCCGTTGGTCCAAGCAAGAAAATAAAGTGATTTTGAGAGACAGCCACTTCGTGTGACGTGACACGATATTCTCGAGTCAAAAATATGGTCAGGGGAGCGAGTTTAAAATGTGTTGCACCTAAGCTGTTTCCAGAAATTTCTCCTAGAGTGAAAATCGGCGCTCCTTCGCTTTGGAGCCACTCAGCAAAAATGTGTACGTGTGAGAGATTCCATGTCAACATATCTGCGAGCAGGACAAATTTTCCTCACGTTTTGTGGCATAAATTGTGTCTGTACAGTGAAAATTGTGGCCATGGCAGCGAGTTAAAGACAAAAGTTTTAGACGATTTTTAGAGCCCTCTCCACTCTAGCTCACAGCATTCCATGCAATACACACCCATTGTAAAGTGAGAATTTCTCCACTTTGCTCATGGTACTTTGAGAGGCACAGATCAAAAACGGTAAAAGATATGAAAAAGATGAAAACATGAGTGAATAGATGAGACCTGTGGCAACATTTGAGAGTTGGAATGGAGTCTGTAGCACAAAGTATGGAGACGCTGTAAATGCTAGAAAAAGCCCGAAGATTGGTCTCTTTCTCCCCCCCGCTGCCATTCATTTCCTATGGGACAGCTTTGAAGATCGTCAGGACGTTTTCTGACATCTCACCTTATGGAGGCCACAAAATCCAAACGCAGCGAGTAATGAAAAAGTTACAACTTTTGATTAGAAGGAGTTGATCTGTAATCTGTGCAAGTTTGAAGTCGATAGGATAAACGCTGTATGAGAAGATGATTTTTAGGAAAGGCAGTTTTAAGGCAAAATCTTACTTTGAAAGGGCAAATATGTCACTTTTGTTGGATTGTCAGCGTGTGATTTTAGGTCTTGATTAAACTAACACGCCACTTTGGTTTCATGTTTCTCTGTTCCTACACGTGGCCCCATTTTGTGTGCCTAGGTGGCGCTAGAGAGCACATTTTTGCACTTTAGGGTTTAATGTCACCATTTTATAAAAATTTTCACCGGTTCTGATGTGCGTGCCAATTTTGGTGAGATTTTGAGCATGTTTAGGGGGTCAAATTCCAGTTCAAAGAGGCGGCGGAAGAAAGAATAAAGAATAAAGAATAATAATAAACACAGCAAAAACAATAGGGTCCTCGCCTTTGGCGAGGACTGCTCTGTGAGCAGTCCTCTGCCTTAGGGCTCGGTCCCTAATAATAAACCTTACAAGAACAATAGGGTCCTCGCCCTTCAGCCGAGGTCCCTAATTAAAGCTGCAAGCAGCGTTGGGAGGGACCTCGGCCCCATGCCATCGTCCCCCAGCCCACAATCAATCAATCAATCACTCAATCAATATCACAAATCACACTTTGCCACACACACACACACACACACACACACACAGGCTTGTGTCTGTCAGAGTGAAGCCATTGTTATGCTAATTAATGACCATGTATTTAGGTGACAGCACAGGCACTTCAAGCTCAGTTTGACTAATGACTAATGATAACAGAATCAGCAAGAGGCATTTGACACCACAGCAGCAACACAACCTCACACGTCACACTATCCAGGCACCGCTGTGATAGAAGTTAACCTGCAAGACAGTGCAACACAAAGGCTCTGGAGAAGAGGCCGAGTTACTGACATGCAGTACTGCAGAGTTAGTGACATGCAGAGAGGGAGGGAGAGAGAGGAGAGAGAGAGGGAGAAAGAGAGACAGAGAGAGAGGGGAGAGGAGTGGAGTGTGTGTGTGTGTGTGTGTGCGTGTGTGTTATTGTGTCGCTACATATTGCAAATTATGAGCTGCAGGTTGCTCTAAGGGTAGATTATTTTTTTTCTCCATGTCTCTCTCTCTCTCTCTCTCTCTCTCTCTCTCCCTGTCTTTCTCTATCATAAATAAACAAAAAATGAATAATTGGTATGTATACTACTGACATGCAGTACGGCAGGCTTAGTGACATGCAGAGAGGGAGAGAAGGGAGAGAGAGAGGGGGGAGAGAAAGAGAGACAGAGAGAGAGAGGGGAACAGGGAGTGGAGTGTGTGTGTGTGTGTGTGTGTATGTGTGTGTGTGTGAGAGTGTGTGTGTGTAGTGAGTGTAATTGTGTCACTAAAACTTGCAAATTAAGAGATGCAGGTTGATTTTATGTTTCATTATTTTTTTTGTCATGTCTCTCTCTCTCTCTCTCTCTCTCTCTCTCTCTCTCTCTATATATATATATATATATATATATATATATCCCTGGGGATTGGGGATTATTTATTAATATTTCTGAGTGAGCAATAGTGCAGCATTTCAAATCTTTAAATTTACTACATTTGTAGCTGATATAATGTCACTGAATGCTGTTGACTCAAGATACAAATTCAATCAATCAATCAATCAATCAATCAATCAATCAATCAATGTCACACATGACAAATTGCCTCACAGGGCTTTACAGCATACAACATCCCTCTGTCTTCAGGAACCAATAAAGGTGGTGTGACTTTATATTTTGAACGTTGTATACTATCAGACATTAATATATACTTCCCCAATGTTGTACCACAATAGCCAGAATCATAAGTCAAACTCAATTTTAAAAACTGTAAAGGGTTCTTATGAAGGTGGTGTGAGTGTATATTTTGCAAGCTGTAGACATAAGCCATGTGACCGAATGAAACTTTGACAGTTTGTGATAGAAGTTAACCTGCAAGACAGTGGAGCACAAAGGCTCTGAAGAAAGAGGACATGCAGACATGAGAGAGAGAGCGAGAGAGTTTGCTGACATATTGACATATCTCACACGTTCACATACTTCCTGTTTGTGGCAGACAAAGTTACAGATTGAACGAAGTATACATAATGTTGTATGCATCAAAAACACAGCATTTAATTTTTCTGTCAATTACATCAAAAGAAAGGTGTTTGTTGAGACTACTGTGTTGTTGAATGTAACATTTCCTCAAAGATGTATATTCTTTCCTGATGTTTGTAACACTGTTATTGACTTGTACTTGAAATGAGGTGATTTACTGCAACCCTCCAGGTCAGTCTCTTGGATTCAGAGACATAAAATTGATAAAATACATGGAAATACTTTTAAGGTCATTTTTAAAGTAATTTAAAACCTCATGTGTGTGTGACCACACACATACACACTTCACTCTGACACACAGACTGTCAGAGTGAAAATTAAGGACTGCATGCAGCTCACACACAGAGCAGAATGGCTTGAAACTTTCTCAAACAAATGCTTCCAGATGCCAAACCGTGGGTCCCATCTTCAATCTGAAAACATCACCAGATAGATAAATTTGTTCTGAACGCAAACATATAAAGCTTGTATGTCTATGGACTGAAAAATGTCACCTTAATCACAGGTTTACAGTGTGTTGGCCCTCATCTTTTCTTCCAGAGATCATCATGAGGAGTTGTGTCCTGCACCTTCTAACGCTTCTAAAATCCAAACCGTTCAAGTTATGACAAAGTCCTTCACAAGTAATGTTCAGCAGGGGTAGAGCTGTAATTTGTGCAAGTTTGAAGCAGTTATGATAAACGGTGTAGGAGCAAATAATGTTTGATCGACAGAATTTGTGAAAAACGCCATCTTACATTCAAAGACCGACAGCTCACTTCCTGTTGGAGTTAGGTCAGGGGTTGCAGCGCGACATTTGTAGGTCTTTATGAGACGAACGAGACAGTTTTAGTTTGGTCTTTCTAAGTGGTTCCTACCCGTCGCACCAGGCATTTTAGTGTGTCGAGGTGGCACAACAAATCCTCAGGAGGTTTTGGCGCACATCACCTGAAACGCGTCATAACATCCAAACCAGTCGAGGATTGAAAAAGTTACGCACAATAATTGATAAGGACACGTTGAAGAATAATGTGTGCGAGTTTGAAGCCGATACGATAAACGGTGTCGGACTAGTTGATTTTTAAAGGAATTTTTTTTTTTTTGAGGAAAACGCTTATTTTGAAAGGGAAATATCTCACTTCCTGTTGGAGTTAGGTCATGGGTGCGAGCACGTGATTTGTAGGTCTTGATGAGACGAACGAGGCTGTTTTGGTTTGATCTTCCTATGACGTTCCTACTGGCTGCAGCGGCCATTTTTGTGTTTCTAGGTGGCGCTAGAGAGCCCATTTTGGCACTTTTCAGATTAATTTCATCAGTTTATAAAATTTTTCGCCAGTCCTGACAGGCATGCCAATTTTGGTGAGTTTTCGAGCATGTTTAGGGGGTCAAATTGCAGTTGAAAGTCGCGTACGCTGAAAGAAAGAAAGAAACAATAATAATAATAATAATAATAATAATAATAATAAACACTACAAGAACAAGAGGGACCTCGCCCTTTCAGGCCGAGGTCCTAATTAAAGCTGCAAGCAGCGTTGGGAGGACCTCGGCCCCCGCCATCGTCCCCAGCTCAAGTTGCAGACCTAAGCCATGTGACCTAATGAAACTTTGACATGTGCGATGATCAAACACACACACACAAACACACACAGGCCTGTGTCTGTCAGAGTGAAGCCATTGTTATGCTAATTAATGACCACGTACTTAGGTGACAGCACAGCCACTTCAAGTTCAGTTTGACTAATGACTAATGATAACAGAATCAGCAGGACACATTTGACACCACAGCAGCAACACAACCACACATGTCACACTATCCAGGCAGCGCTGCGATAGAAGTTAACCTGCAAGACAGTGGAACACAAAGGCTCTGGAGAAGAGGCCGAGTTACTGATATGCAGTACGGCAGTTAGTGACGAGCAGAGAGGGAGAGAAGGGAGAGAGAGGAGAGAGGGGGGAGAAAGAGAGACAGAGAGAGAGAGGGGGGAGAGGGAGTGGAGTGTTTGTGTGTGTGTGAGTGTTATTGTGTCGCTAAAATTTGCAAATTATGAGCTGCAGGTTGCTTTAAGGTTACATTATTATTTTTCTCCATCTCTCTCTCTCTCTCTCTCTCTCTCTCTCTCCCTCTCCTCTCTTTCTCTCTTTATCTCTCTCTCCCTGTCGTTCTCTCTCATACAAACACACACAAAGAATATTTGTTATGTATACTCTGACTTTTAGTTAAAAATCAAAAAAAAAAGTTAATATTTTTATGGTTGTTTTTCAACAAAGACAAAAAGTCCTGAGGAGGAACAGTGTGTATTTTTATTGAAAAAATAGAAACTGCCCCCAAAAATGATAATGCATCAAAATTGGTGTTGTTATTTATCATTCACATATCACAGACTGTGATAAATAAAATAAAAAAATCCATCCAACATTTATTATTAAGTTAATCTTAATTCATGTTTTTTTCATTAAAGTAACAGTGACTTCATGTAAATAAAATGGCAAATATATTGTGAAAATCCTCAAAAGGAATGAATATTAGATATGCATAATCTGAATACAAGTTGCTTAAAAGATTTAAGCAAAAAAATGTAGAGAAATATGTTAATATTTAATATTTTTCTGTTGTTCACACCGTTCCGAAGGGGACAGGTGTGATTTTTTATAAGGGGGCCCGCAGGGTTAAAAATGCAAGTTTCTTATGAAGGTGGTGTGAGCTTATAATTTGAAACTTGTAGACACAAGCCATGTGACCTAATGAAACTTTGACATGTGTGATGATCAAACAACACATCCATATTCATTTGAAATCATGTGACCTAGTGAAAGCTTGAGTGAGGTCTACTGGCTGCTTTGAGGATCTAGGTGCAGCAATCACACACAAATATATACTAGTTAATGTCAGTGGAGAAAGTGAGCAGGACTACATATATTCCCATTCTTCATGAGTTAAAAGACTTTCACCAGGACATCTTGTATTTACAGGTTTTTGGTATCAGGCATTTCTTTCAGAGTTTTAGGAATGAGTTTGGTAAATGTTATACTGTCATGTCTGTGTGACCACACACACACACACACACACACACACACACACACACACACTTCACTCTGGTTTGCTATGTAAACATTATACTGCAAATATAACAATGCATAACTACAAACAAAATTTTAACACAATACCAGAATATTACCAGGGAAAAATCATGAATTATAAAGGACAGTGAATAACAAAAGACAATGATTTTTACAAAGACTCATCAGTTATTAAACAAAATAGCTTGTAATTTTTCATATATCATTTCCTCAAAGAAATAGATTCTTTCCTATGATTGACTTGCACTTGAAATTATGTAATTTGCTCTAACCCTCCACGTCAATCACTTGAATTAAGAGAAATCAAATTAGTGCAAATAAATGGAAATACATTTATGGTTATTTTTACAATAATTTAAAACCTCTTCATCTGTTAAAAGCTTGGGTATACAACTAATGTATGCAATCATTGTCAAGCTCAATGTCACATGTAAAGGGTGCTTTTGAAGGTATTGTGAGCTTATATTTGAAAATTCCTCACACATCACACTATCCAGGCACCGTGATAGAAGTCAACCTGCGAGACACTGGAGCACAAAGGCTCTGGAGAAGAGGCCGAGTTACTGACATGCAGTATGGCCGAGTTAGTGACATGCAGTAACAGGACACGAGACAGAGAGATGGGGGGACAGGGAGGGAGAGAGAGAGTGTTTGCTGACATTTTGACATATCTCACATGTTTACATACTTCCTGTTTTTGGCAGAGGGAGTTACAGATTGCACGAAGTATACATAATGTTGTATGCATCAAAAAGACTACATTTAATTTTTCTGTCAATTACATCAAAAGAAAGGTGTTTGATGAGACTACTGTGTTGTTGAATGTAACATTTCCTCAAAGATGTATATTCTTTCCTGATCTTTGTAACACTGTTACTGACTTGTACTTGAAATGAGGTGATTTACTGCAACCCTCCAGGTCAGTCTCTTGGTTTCAGAGACATAAAATTGATAAAATACATGGAAATACTTTTAAGGTCATTTTTAAAGTAATTTAAAACCTCATGTGTGTGTGACCACACACATACACACTTCACTCTGACACACAGACTGTCAGAGTGAAGCCTTTGTTATGCTAATTAAGGACTGCATGCAGCTCAGACACAGAGCAGAATGGCTTGAAACTTTCTCAAACAAATCCTTCCAGATGCCAAACCGTGGGTCCCATCTTCAATCTGAAAACATCACCAGATAGATAAATTTGTTCTGAACGCAAACATATAAAGCTTGTATGTCTATGGACTGAAAAATGTGACCTTAATCACAAGTTTACAGTGTGTTGGCCCTCATCTTTTCTTCCAGAGATCATCATGAGGAGTTGTGTCCTGCACCTTCTAATGCTTCTAAAATCCAAACCGTTAAAGTTATGACAAAGTCCTTCACAAGTAATGTTCAGCAGGGGTAGAGCTGTAATTTGTGCAAGTTTGAAGCAGTTATGATAAATGGTGTAGGAGCAAATAATTTTTGCTCGACAGAATTTCTCAAAAACGTCATCTTACATTCAAATAACAACAGCGCACTTCCTGTTGGAGTTAGGTCAGGGGTTGCAGCGCGACATTTGTAGGTCTTGATGAGACGAACGAGACAGTTTTGGTTTGGTCTTTCTAAGTGGTTCCTACCCGTCACAGCGGGCATTTTCGTGGGTCCAGGTGGCACATCAAATCCTCAGGAGGGTTGGGAGCACATCACCTGTAACACACCATTATATCCAAACCATTTGAGGATTGAAAAAGTTACGCACAATAATTGATAAGGACACGTTGAAGAATAATCTGTGCAAGTTTGAAGCCGATACGATAAAGGGTGTAGGAGGAGATGTTTTTTAAAGGAATTTCTTTTTTTGAGGAAAAATCTTACTTTGAAAGGAAATAGCTCACTTCCTGTTGGATTTAGGTCATGGGTGCGAGTGCGAGATTGGTAGGTCTTGATGAGACGAACACGGCTGTTTTGGTTTGATCTTCCTACGACGTTCCTACTGGCTGCAGCGGCCATTTTAGTGGTCTAGACTGATAGGTGGCGCTAGAGAGCCCATTTTGGCACTTTTCAGATTAATTTTTTCATTTTATAAAATTTTTCGCCAGTCCTGACATGCGTGCAAATTTTGGTGAGTTTTGGAGCATGTTCAGGGGGTCAAATTCCAGTTGAAAGTCGCGTATAATGAAAGAAAGAAACAATAATAATAATAATAATAAACCTTACAAGAACAATAGGGTCCTCGCCCTTCAGCCGAGGTCCCTAATTAAAGCTGCAAGCAGCGCTGGGAGGGACCTCGGCCCCCCGCCGTTGCCCCCAGCTCAAGTTGCAGACGTAAGCCATGTGACCTAATGAAACTTTGACATGTGCGATGATCAAACAACACACACACACAAACACACACAGGCCTGTGTCTGTCAGAGTGAAGCCATTGTTATGCTAATTAATGACCACGTACTTAGGTGACAGCACAGGCACTTCAAGTTCAGTTTGACTAATGACTAATGATAACAGAATCAGCAGGACGCATTTGACACCACAGCAGCAACACAACCACACGTCACACTATCCAGACACCGCTGTGATAGAAGTTAACCTGCAAGACAGTGGAACACAAAGGCTCTGGAGAAGAGGCCGAGTTACTGACATGCAGTACGGCAGAGTTAGTGACATGCAGAGAGGGAGAGAAGGGAGAGAGAGGGGAGAGGGGGGAGAAAGAGAGACAGAGAGGGGGGGCAGGGAGTGGAGTGTGTGTGTGTGTGTGTGTGTGAGTGTAATTGTGTCGCTAAAATTTGCAAATTATGAACTGCAGGTTGCTTTAAGGTTACATTATTTTTTTTCTCCATGTCTCTCTCTCTCTCTCTCTCTACATATATATATATATATATATATATATATAATATATAATATATCTCCCTGTCTTTTTCTCTCATACATACACCCACAATGAATATTTGGTATGTATACTCTGACTAGGAGTTAAAAATCAAAAAAAAAAAAAATAATATTTTTATGGTTGTTTTTCAAACAAAAAAAAGTCCTGAAGGGGAACAGTGTCTATTTTTATTGAAAAATAGAAACTGCCCCCAAAAATGATAATGCATCAAAACTGGTGTTGTTATTTATCATTCACATATCACAGACTGTGATAAATAAATTTAAAAAATCCATCCAACATTTATTATATAGTTAATCTTAATTCATGTTTTTTTTTTCATTCAATTAACAGTGACTTCATGCAAATAAAATGGCAAAAAAATTGTGAAAATCCTCAAAAGGAATGAATATTTAATATGCATAATCTGAGTACAAGTTGGTTCAAAGATTTAAGCAAAAAAATGTAGAGAAATATTAATATTTCTTATTTTTAGTTGTTCACACCGTCCCGAAGGGGACAGGTATGATGTTTTATAAGGGGGCCCGCAGGTTTAAAAATACAGGGTTCTTATGAAGGTGGTGTGAGCGTATATTTTGAAAGCTGTATACATAAGCCATGTGACCTAATGAAACTTTGACATGTGTGATGATCAAACAACACATCCATATTCATTTGAAATCATGTGACCTAGTGAAAGCTTGAGTGATATGTACTGGCTGCTTTGAGAATGTAAGTGCAGCAAACAGACACAAACATATAATAAGACTTACAAATGTTGAATTAAAATCTGATTGTATACATATGTGACACTAATCATATTTGTATAATAACAGTAGAAGTATGACACACGCAGACAGACAGATATAGACGGCCGAGTTAGCGACATGCAGAGAGGGAGAGAAGGGAGAAAGAGGACAGAGGGGGGAGAGAGAGAGAGAGAGAGAGAGAGAGAGAGAGAGAACAGGGAGTGGAGTGTGTGTCTGTCTGTGTGTGCCATACTTCTACTGCTATTGTAGACATATGATTATTGTCATATGTATACCATCAGATATTAATATATACTTCCCACATGTTGTACCACAATAGCCAGAATCATAAGTCAAACTCAGTTTTAAAAACTGTAAAGGGTTCTTATGAAGGTGGTGTGAGCATATATTTTGCAATTTGTAGACATAAGCCATGTGACCTAATGAACGTTGACATGTGTGATGATCAAATCAAACCTCTGTCTTTTATATTTATTTGTTTTAATAACACTGTGCACAAGGACCAGACTGTCAGTCTGTCAGATCAGCCCTGAAATGTTTAATGCTCATAATATGTAGGTCTTATTGTTTACATTTTAAAAATCTTTATGACGCTTCAAAGACGTACTATCAATGACTAATAATCTCTATCAATGATGTTATTAGTCACACTGATGGAACATAATTCCTATAGCCTAATATTGCAAATTATTTGTTAATATTTCTGAGTGAGCAATGGTGCAACATTGCAGAGTCTTTAAATTTACTACATCTGTAACTGAAATACTGTCACTGAATGCTGTTGAGTCAAGAAACAAATATCGATCAATCAATCAATCAATATCACAAATCACAATTTGCCTCACAGGGCTTTACAGCATACAAAATACCTCAATCCTCAGGACCACATGAGACAGAAGGTGAGACAGAGAGAGATGCAGGAGAGATGATCATGACAGTAGCTTACAACAACATTAATGAAAGCAATAATATTAAAATTATAATTCTAGCAATTGTGGTACAATATGTTGAATTAATATCTGATAGTATACATATGTGACAATAATCATATGTGTATAATAACAGTAGAAGTATAACACACACAGACATAGACGACCGAGTTAGACATGCAGAAAGGGAGAAAAGGGAGAAAGAGGACAGAGGGGGGAGAGAGAGAGAGAGACAGAGAAAGGGGGGGGGTGCAGGGAGTGGAGTGTGTGTACAATATGTTGAATTAATATCTGATTGTATACATATGTGACACTAATCATATGTGTATAATAAAAGGAAGTGGAGTGTGTGTGTGGGTGTCTGTCTGTCTGTGTGTCTCTGTGTGTCCATGTCTGTCTGTGTGTGCCATAATTCTACTGTTATTATACACATATGATTATTGTCACATAAGTATGACAAAGTTTTAGGAATGAGTTTGGTAAATGTTATACTGTCATGTCTGTGTGACCACACACTTCACTCTGACAGTGTGTCAGAGTGAAGCCTTTGTTATGCTAATTAAGGACTGCATGCAGCTCAGACACAGAGCAGAATGGCTTGAAACTTTCTCAAACAAATCCTTCCAGATGCCAAACCGTGGGTCCCATCTTCAATCTGAAAACATCACCAGATAGATAAATTTGTTCTGAACGCAAACATATAAAGTTTGTATGTCTATGGCCTGAAAAATGTCACCTTTATCACAAGTTTACAGTGTGTTGGCCCTCATCTTTTCTTCCAGAGATCATCATGAGGAGTTGTGTCCTGCACCTTCTAACGCTTCTTAAATCCAAACCGTTCAAGTTATGACAAAGTCCTTCACAAGTAATGTTCAGCAGGGGTAGAGCTGCAATTTGTGCAAGTTTGAAGCAGTTATGATAAACGGTGTAGGAGCAAATAATTTTTGATCGACAGAATTTGTGAAAAACGTCATCTTACATTCAAATAACAACAGCGCACTTCCTGTTGGAGTTAGGTCAGGGGTTGCAGCGCGACATTTGTAGGTCTTTATGAGACAAACGAGACAGTTTTGGTTTGGTCTTTCTAAGTGGTTCCTACCCGTCACACCGGGCATTTTAGTGTGTGTAGGTGGCACAACAAATCCTCAGGAGGTTTTGGCGCACATCACCTGAAACGCGCCATAACATCCAAACCAGTCGAGGATTGAAAAAGTTACGCACAATAATTGATGAGGACACGGTGAACAATAATGTGTGCGAGTTTGAAGCCGATACGATAAACGGTGTAGGAGGAGATGTTTTTTAAAAGAATTTCTTTTTTTTTAGGAAAAATCTTACTTTGAAAGGAAATAGCTCACTTCCTGTTGGATTTAGGTCAAAGGTGCAAGTGCGTGATTTGTAGGTCTTGATGAGACGAACACAGCTGTTTTGGTTTGATCTTCCTACGATGTTCCTACTGGCTGCAGCGGCCATTTTAGTGGTCTAGACTGATAGGTGGCGCTAGAGAGCCCATTTTGGCACTTTTCAGATTCATTTTTTCATTTTATAAAATTTTTCGCCAGTCCTGACATGCGTGCCAATTTTGGTGAGTTTTGGAGCATGTTTAGGGGGTCAAATTCCAGTTGAAAATCGCGTACGCTGAAATAAACAATAATAATAATAAGAATAAACCTTACAAGAACAATAGGGTCCTCGCCCTTCAGCCGAGGTCCCTAATTAAAGCTGCAAGCAGCGTTGGGAGGGACCTCGGCCCCCCGCCGTCATCCCCCCACACCGTCATCCCCCAGCTCAAGTTGTGTACATAAGCCATGTGAGCTAATGAAACTTTGACGTGTGTCATGATCAAACAACACATCCATATTCAATTGAAATCATGTGACCTAGTGAAAGCTTGAGTGATATGTACCGGCTGTTGAGAGGGTCTAAGTGCAGCAAACAGAAACAAATATATACTAAGACCTACAAATGTTGAATTAATATCTGATTGTATACATATGTGACACTAATCATATGTGTATTATAACGGTAGAAGTATGACACACACACACACCGACGGCCAAGTTAATGACATGCAGAGAGGGAGAGAAGGGAGAAAGAGGACAGAGGGGGGAGAAAGAGAGACAGAGAGAGGGGGGACAGGGAGTGGAATTTGTGTGTGTGTGTGTGCAATTGTGTCGCTAAAAATTACAAATTATGAGCTGCAGGTTGTTTTAAGGTTACATTATTATTTTTCTCCATCTCTCTCTCTCTCTCTCTCTCCTCTCTTTCTCTCTTTATCTCTCTCTCCCTCTCTTTCTCTCTCATACATACACCCACAATGAATATTTGGTATGTATACTCTGACTAGGAGTTAAAAATCAAAAAAAAAAAATTAATATTTTTATGGTTGTTTTTCAACAAAGACAAAAAAAAGTCCTGGAGGGGAACAGTGTGTATTTTTATTGAAAAAATAGAAACTGCCCCCAAAAATGATAATGCATCAAAATTGGTGTTGTTATTTATCATTCACATATCACAGACTGTGATAAATAAAATAAAAAAAATCCATCCAACATTTATTATATAGTTAATCTTAATTCATGTTTTGTTTTCATTAAAGTAACAGTGACTTCATGTAAATAAAATGGCAAATAAATTGTGAAAATCCTCAAAAGGAATGAATATTTGATATGCATAATCTGAGAACAAGTTGCTTAAAAGATTTAAGCGAAAAATGTAGAAATATATTAATATTTAATATTTTTCTGTTGTTCACACCGTTCGAAGGGGACAGGTGTGATTTTTATAAGGGGCCCATAGGGTTAAAAATGCAAGGTTCTTATGAAGGTGGTGTGAGCTTATACTTTGAAACTTGTAGACACAAGCCATGTGACCTAATGACACTTTGACATGTGTGATGATCAAACAACAAATCCATATTCATTTGAAATCATGTGACCTAGTGAAAGCTTGAGTGATGTGTACTGGCTGCTTTGAGGATCTAAGTGCAGCAAACAGACACAAATATATACTAAGACCTACAAATGTTGAATTAAAATCTGATTGTATACATATGTGACACTAATAATATGTGTATAATAACACTAGAAGTATGACACACAGACAGACAGACATAGACGGCCAGTTCTCAACATGCAGAGAGGAGAGCAGAGAGAAAGTGGACAGAGGAGGAGAGAGAGAGAGAGAGAGATAGAGAGAGAGGGGGGGTAAATGGAGGGGAGTGTGTGTGTGTGTGTGTGTGTGTGTGTGTGTGTGTGTCTCTGTGTGTGCCAGACTTCTCCTGTTATTACACACATATGATTATTGTCACATATGTATACTATCAGATATTAATATATACTTCCCACATGTTGTACCACAATAGCCAGGATCATAAGTCAAACTCACTTTTAAAAACTGTAAAGGGTTCTTATGAAGGTGGTGTGAGCGTATATTTTGAAAGTTATAGACATAAGCCATGTGACCTAATGAAACTTTGACAGTTTGTGATGATCAAATCAAACCTCTGTCGTTTTTATATTTATTTGTTTTAATAACACTGTGCACAAGGACCAGACTGTCAGTCTGTCAGATCAGCTCTGAAATGTTTAATGCTCATAATATGTAGGTCTTATTGTTTACATTTTAAAAATCTTTATGACGCTTCAAAGACGTACTATCAATGACTAATAATCTCTATCAATGATGTTATTAGTCACACTGATGGAACATAATTCCTATAGCCTAATATTGCAAATTATTTGTTAATATTTCTGAGTGAGCAATGGTGCAACATTGCAGAGTCTTTAAATTTACTACATCTGTAACTGAAATACTGTCACTGAATGCTGTTGAGTCAAGAAACAAATATCGATCAATCAATCAATCAATATCACAAATCACAATTTGCCTCACAGGGCTTTACAGCATACAACATCCCTCTATCCTCAGGACCCCATGAGACAGAAAGGGAGACAGAGAGAGATGCATGAGAGATGATCATGACAGTAGCTTACAACAACATTAATGAAAGCAATAATATTAAAATTATAATTCTAGCAATTGTGGTACAATATGTTGAATTAATATCTGATAGTATACATATGTGACAATAATCATATGTGTATAATAACAGTAGAAGTATAACACACACAGACATAGACGACCGAGTTAGACATGCAGAAAGGGAGAAAAGGGAGAAAGAGGACAGAGGGAGGAGAGAGAGAGAGGGGGGGGTGCAGGGAGTGGAGTGTATGTACAATATGTTGAATTAATATCTGATTGTATACATATGTGACACTAATCATATGTGTATAATAAAAGGGAGTGCAGTGTGGGTGGTGGTGTCTGTGTGTCTGTGTGTCTCTGTGTGTCCGTGTCTGTCTGTGTGTGCCATAATTCTACTGTTATTATACACATATGATTATTGTCACATAAGTATGACAAAGTTTTAGGAATGAGTTTGGTAAATGTTATACTGTCATGTCTGTGTGACCACACACTTCACTCTGACAGTGTGTCAGAGTGAAGCCTTTGTTATGCTAATTAAGGACTGCATGCAGCTCAGACACAGAGCAGAATGGCTTGAAACTTTCTCAAACAAATCCTTCCAGATGCCAAACCGTGGGTCCCATCTTCAATCTGAAAACATCACCAGATAGATAAATTTGTTCTGAACGCAAACATATAAAGCTTGTATGTCTATGGACTGAAAAATGTCACCTTAATCACAGGTTTACAGTGTGTTGGCCCTCATCTTTTCTTCCAGAGATCATCAGGAGAGTTGTGTCCTGCACCTTCTAACGCTTCTAAAATCCAAACCGTTCAAGTTATGACAAAGTCCTTCACAAGTAATGTTCAGCAGGGTAGAGCTGTAATTTGTGCAAGTTTGAAGCAGTTATGATAAACGGTGCAGGAGCAAATAATTTTGATCGACAGAATTTGTAAACACGCCATCTTACATTCAAAGACCGACAGCTCACTTCCTGTTGGAGTTAGGTCAGGGGTTGCAGCGCGACATTTGTAGGTCTTGATGAGACGAACGAGACAGTTTTGGTTTGGTCTTTCTAAGTGGTTCCTACCCGTCACACCGGGCATTTTAGTGTGTCTAGGTGGCACAACAAATCCTCAGGAGGTTTTGGCGCACATCACCTGAAACGCGCCATAACATCCAAACCAGTCGAGGATTGAAAAAGTTACGCACAATAATTGATAAGGACACGTTGAAGAATAATGTGTGCGAGTTTGAAGCCGATACGATAAACGGTGTAGGAGGAGATGTTTTTTAAAGGAATTTCTTTTTTTTAGGAAAAATCTTACTTTGAAAGGAAATAGCTCACTTCCTGTTGGATTTAGGTCATAGGTGCGAGTGTGTGATTTGTAGGTCTTGATGAGACGAACGAGGCTGTTTTGGTTTGATCTTCCTACGACGTTCCTACTGGCTGCAGCGGCCATTTTAGTGGTCTAGACAGATAGGTGGCGCTAGAGAGCCCATTTTGGCACTTTTCAGATTAATTTTTTCATGTTATAAAATTTTTCGCCAGTCCTGACATACGTGCCAATTTTGGTGAGTTTTTGAGCATGTTTAGGGGGTCAAATTCCAGTTGAAAGTCGCGTACGCTGAAAGAAAGAAAGAAACAATAATAATAATAATAATAATAATAATAATTAAAGCTGCAAGCAGCGTTGGGAGGGACCTCGGCCCCCCGCCGTCGTCCCCCAGCTCAAGTTGCAGACCTAAGCCATGTGACCTAATGAAACTTTGACATGTGCGATGATCAAACAACACACACACACAAACACACACAGGCCTGTGTCTGTCAGAGTGAAGCCATTGTTATGCTAATTAATGACCACGTACTTAGGTGACAGCACAGGCACTTCAAGTTCAGTTTGACTAATGACTAATGATAACAGAATCAGCAGTGCGCATGTGACACCCCAGCAGCAACACAACACACACATCACACTATCCAGGCACCGCTGTGATAGAAGTTAACCTGCAAGACAGTGGAACACACAGCCTCTGCAGAATAGGCCGAGTAACTCATAAGCAGTACGGCAGTTAGTGACGAGCAGAGAGGGAGAGAAGAGAGAGAGGGGAGAGAGAGAGAAGACAGCGAGAGAGAGGGGGAGAGGGAGTGGAGTGTTTGTGTGTGTGTGTGAGTGTTATTGTGTCGCTAAAATTTGCAAATTATGAGCTGCAGGTTGCTCTAAGGTTACATTATTTTTTTTCTCCATGTCTCTCTCTCTCTCTCTCTCTCTCTCTCTCTCTGTCTATCTCTCTCTCCCTGTCTTTCTCTCTCATACATACACCCACAATGAATATTTGGTATGTATACTACTGACATGCAGTACGGCAGAGTTAGTGACATGCAGAGAGGGAGAGAAAGAGAGAGAGAGAGAGGGGGGAGAAAGAGAGACAGAGAGAGAGAGAGAGAGAGAGAGAGAGAGAGAGAGAGAGAGGGGACAGGGAGTGGAGTGTGTGTGTGTGTGTGTGTGTGTGTGTGAGTGTAATTGTGTCGCTAAAATTTGCAAATTATGAGCTGCAGGTTGCTTTAAGGTTACATTATTTTTTTTCTCCATGTCTCTCTCTCTCTCTACATATATATATATATATATATATATATATATATATATATATATATAAGTTAAAATATAGTTAAAAATCTTAATATATTTTTATGGTTGTTTTCAACAAAACAAAGACAAAAAAGTCCTGAAGGGGAACAGTGTCTATTTTTATTGAAAAATAGAAACTGCCCCAAAAATGATAATGCATCAAAATTGGTGTTGTTATTTATCATTCACATATCACAGACTGTGATAAATAAAATAAAAAAATCCATCAACATTTATTATATAGTTAATCTTAATTCATGTTTTTCATTAAAGTAACAGTGACTTCATGTAAATCAACTGGCAAAGATATTGTGAAAATCCTCAAAAGGACTGAATATTTGATATGCATAATCTGAGAACAAGTTGCTTAAAAGATTTAAAGCAAAAAATGTAGAAATATGTTAATATTTAATATTTTCTGTTGTTCACACCGTTCGAAGGACAGGTGTGATTTTTATAAGGGCCCGCAGGGTTAAAAATGCAAGGTTCTTATGAAGGTGGTGTGAGCTTATACTTTGAAACTTGCAGACACAAGCCATGTGACCTAATGACACTTTGACATGTGTGATGATCAAACAACACATCCATATTCATTTGAAATCATGTGACCTAGTGAAAGCTTGAGTGATGTGTACTGGCTGCTTTGAGGATCTAAGTGCAGCAAACAGACACAAATATATACTAAGACCTACAAATGTTGAATTAAAATCTGATTGTATACATATGTGACACTAATAATATGTGTATAATAACACTAGAAGTATGACACACACAGACAGACAGACATAGACGGCCGAGTTCTCAACATGCAGAGAGGGAGAGACGAGAGAAAGAGGACAGAGGGAGGAGAGAGAGAGAGAGAGAGAGAGAGAGGGGGGATAGGGAGTGGAGTGTGTGTGTGTGTGTGTGTGTGTCTGTCTGTGTGTGCCATACTTCTCCTGTTATTACACACATATGATTATTGTCACATATGTATACTATCAGATATTAATATATACTTCCCACATGTTGTACCACAATAGCCAGAATCATAAGTCAAACTCAATTTTAAAAACTGTAAAGGGTTCTTATGAAGGTGGTGTGAGCGTATATTTTGAAAGTTGAAGACATAAGCCATGTGACCTAATGAAACTTTGACATGTGTGATGATCAAATCAAACCTCTGTCCTTTTTTTATTTTTATTTGTTTTAATAACACTGTGCACAAGGATCAGACTGTCAATCTGTCAGAGTAGCTCCAAAATGTTTATTGCACATAATGTAGCTTACAACAACATTAATAAAAGTAATAATATGATAATTATAATTCTGGCAATTATAGTACAATATGTTGAATTAATATCTGATTGTATACATATGTGACACTAATCATATGTGTATAATAACAGCAGAAGTATGAGAAACACAGACAGACAGACATAAACGGCCGAGTTCTCAACATGCAGAGAGAGGAGAGAGAAGAGAAAGAGGACAGAGGAGAGAGAGAGAGAGAGAGAGAGAGGGGATAGGGAGTGGTGTGTGTGTGTGTGTGTGTGTGTGTGTGTGTGTGTGTGTGTCCGTGTCTGTCTGTGTGTGCCATACTTCTCCTGTTATTACACACATATGATTATTGTCACATATATATACTATCAGA